>NW_006399978.1:2706522-2768651 GCF_000299155.1 Elephantulus edwardii | reverse complement strand
GGCGGGGCGGGGCAGCGCGTCTTTCCTGGTACCTGACTCTGTGAGTCAGCCAATCACAGGGCAGCTAACATTTAGATGTGACCCGGACTTAGTGATGAGGAAAACAAGCCCAAACGCTCCTTATAAGGGTGTTATTCACAAGTACATTGGTTAGGACATCAACACTTCTTTTGAGGGACAAGATTATGTCATTGGTAGAGCCCTAGTAGCGTTAAGTAGCGAGGGAGTTGCCTGCTAACCCAAGGTGGTACCTCTCTGCAGCCCGAATCCACCTGCGGTTCTGGGGCGAAAGGTGGGCAGTCTCCTCCCATGCAGTTAACAGTCCCTGAAACTCACTATGAGCTGTGAGTTGGTTCTGACTTGATGGCTATGACTGAGTTTGGTGGTTAAAGAATTCACCTCCTTGCCAAAGTCCCCTCCCCAGGGACTTCGCTGGACACTAAACGCTGCTCCTGTGCAGAGAGCTCTGTGGGGCACAGGCTCTCGGCCAGACCCCCGCCCCACAGGGAGGCAGCTGCACGTTGGTCTGTCTCTCTGCCATCTGGAGTGCGAGGCTCCCTGAGTTCTGGGACCTGAGAGGAGACCTGGGACCTCTCGCTCCAGGGCCTGAGGCGCTGCTTCCTTGCTCAGCAGACCAGCTGAGGAAGTGGTGCGCTGGGCCACGGTGCGGTCAAGACAGGTTTATTTTAGTATATATGTATATAATCACTCTCATTCATGGTATTTTATGAAATGAATCAACTTGAACTATGTCCACCATTTCCAGATCTCTGCTGGATCTTTCACATTTCCTTTACTCACCCCTCCCTCTATCCATCAAATTGTGAGACCACATGATGACCCACTTGCCTATCCTAACCCCACTGGTCCTCCCCTCCCCTCCTTGGGTCATCATTCACGCTTTACCAGTTACTTTTCTATTCTACAATAATGATTTCATACAATATTTGCAGGACAAGCTCTTGTCTGGTGGTTTCCTGACTCGTTTCAGCCTGATTATGTGCAGAAATAGCAGCAGAGGCTGGGGGTTGTTTCCACCCAGTAGTAACTTTGAAGCCAGCTAGCCCTTCAACAGGAATAAGCGACCGAGTCAGGAAGCCTTCTGGTCTGTGTGTGGGTGCAGCGAACCCCAGAATCCTCCCTGGCCGCCATGGTGGACTTGATTCAGGCAGCCATTGGGCCACAGAACCCAAGAGAAGAGCTTTACTGGGTGGAACTGTGCTCCCTCCCCAAAACCTGTGTTGAAGTCCTAATCTGCTAACCTGTGAATGTGACCTAATTTTAGGGTCTCTGTGGACATAATGAATTAAATCCACGTGTGGTTTGATGAGTAGAAAAAACAAAGCAAAGCAGTTGCTGTGGAGTCAATTCAGACTAGTGTCCTCCTCATATGTGCCAGCGTAGGATTCTGCTCCCAAATTTTCAATGGCTGACTTTTCAGAGATTCTTGGTGGACCTGAACTGCTACACTTTCTGCTAATAGCTAACATAAGCTTTAGGTAACAGCTAAGCATCCCACTATCCAGAGCAGAGCAGGTCCTAAATTCAGAGTGGTGTCCTCATAGCAGAGAAAAGCAGACCTGGAGGACAGGGACAGGGAGGCAAAGAGTTGCATGGGGCTCTGAAAAGCAAGAGAGAGAAGGGCGGGCCACTCTGGGGGGGATCCTTATCTGGGGTCGGGGGAGCTAGGGATTTAGGCATTTTTCCATCTCAAGAGAAACCACCACAGTAAATATGGTTATACCTATGGGTACTCTGAGCTGGACATGCCTTCCTATGGCTGCAGATACTGAGCCTGGCTGTTCAGTATAATTGACTGGAATCATGTAGGGCTCTGTGTAGAACTTGGACGCAAGCTTCCTTAGCTAGGGACCCCTAGAACTGAACCAAGACACCTCATGTGATCATTAGGTAGATCGGTGGTGCTGGAGCATGAGATCCACACTGTGGCTGTGAAGAAACAGTCTTCATGGCACAAAAGAAGTCCTAATGTTCCGTGCATCCATGTCTGCCCACACAGAAGCTTTCTGTCAGGCTGCCCATGGAGCTGGAGCATGATACACAGACCAGGGTCATCAGCTTTACCCAGGGGCCTTCTCAGCATGAACCCCTCACCAGTGATGTTGGCTGTTTCTACTCAGATCACTAACATTTCTTGGAGCTGTGTCCCAGCAGTGATGCGACAAAAGGGATCCCAGATGCAAACAAGAAAACGGGTGTGGTGGCAAAGTGCTGCTGAGCAGTGTCTCCACAGACACAGGACAGGGGATGCGGTCCAGGGACCCCCATCCTCTGTTCTCTGTAAAGCTGCCTCCTTGTCTCTCCAGCGCTGACAACTCCCATGGATGTCCCCTGGCTTGTCCCCGTTTTTGTACACAGCACCTTCTGGAGGCTTCCCCCTCATGCAGGCCATTACCCTCCTCCCTCCAGGGCCTTCTGTTCATCTGAATTGCTGCTCTTTTTTTATCACAAAACTGACCAGTCTAGCACACATCTTCCCTCTAGAATGTGCTGGACCCCCGGTAGCTTCTATTTCCCGCCTGGTGGAGAACTTCTTCCTAGGGCTCCTGGGGTACATTTTTCGAGGTAAATGTGACCATGGGTGCTACAGGTGGGGATAAGACTAAAGATGAGGCCTGTTGTGGACAGCTAAGGACTCACGAGTCTCCTCCAGCCACCCTACTGACCACATCACAGGCCTCCCACCGGCACTTGGCCCACCTCCCCAGATCTAAAAGGCCCCCATGCCCAGCTGCAGTAGGGAGGGAACTGGGGCAGTTCACACAAAGACACATGGTTACGCCACCACGATCAGGACTGAGCCCTCAGCCTAAAGAAAAAGAGTCCACTGGCAAAATTCCAGCTTTCTAGAAAATTTACTTTATTAATAACATCTGAATGTACAAATGGAAAAAGAATAAATATTTAATCATTTTACCCTGCACGGTTGTGAGGAACACCACAGAATCCAATCTCACATTGAAGTCAGAGTGAAAATGATGAAGGCATGTTGTAAAAGCTTGAGAGGAAAAGGCAAAGAAACACTGCACACAGGGTCCTGGTCCTGGAGCTTGTAGCTGCTGACCAAGGACAGCGCCTGGGTTCCAGAAAGTTCATCAAGAACAGTGTCTGGAAGGTTTTGAAGGTCCTGTTCTCCCTGCTCTGTCTCCGTCGTCTGCTGTCAGGTCCAGGGTCTGATGGACTGTGCGTGTCGAGGTGCTGTTGGCAGAGGTGGGAAGTGGCTTCCAGCCTGGAAGCAGAGTGCTGGCTGGTGTGGCTGATGGTCACATATGGTGGGAAGTGACAGGGGGCTGCTGGGTTAAGTGGGAGGGGTGACAGCATTTGGGTGGTAGGAGGGGTGTCACTGATGACATCACCCAGGCTGGGCCCTGAGGCCCAGGGCACCCTCTGTGCACATGGCCAAGTGTGTGTCCAGCGTGCTCCTCTTTGGCAGAATGCTCCTCCTGGCAGCACCTGGAGCACGCATCCTCGCGGATGGACAGAACCTGGACTTGCTGGCAGATCCCGAGAGGGCCCTTGAAGCTGGTGTGTGCACTGCTGCCAACTCATTTTAGCGGTGACGCAGGTTTCTGGCGGTCCTTCTGCCCCTCGCTTGCCTTGTGTCACAGTCTTCCCTGCAGCCGTGCTGCACTGGGGTGCTGGGTGACAGTCCAGTGACAGCTACAGGACGGGAGTGACCACAGTGTAGGTGAGAGGCTGCCCTCTGAACTCACTGGGTGCCCCTCTGAGGGAAGTGCTGTGGAACTTTCTGGCATTCCACATGCTCCCCTCTTTCCAGGGCCCTGTCGAGTCTCTGGCTGGCCTGGCTCTTCTTGTGTCTACACAATCCATGTGGCCTGTGCTGGAGGAAGAGAGAGGGTGGGAGCAAGGCAGCAGATTCTTTGGTCACTACTGTAGAACTTAAAAAAAGTCTCCCTGTACAGAGTCAGCCAGGTCGGCAGTGCACACAGCCGGGATCTCTGCATCCGTGACTCGCTCAGAGTAAGCGGGAAACACAGGGGGCAGCCCACCAAGGACAGCAAAATTGCTCGGAATAGTCTGTTCCCCTCGGCCAAGCTGCCCCTCACAGACCCTGACTGCACAACGCCCCTAAGTCCCAGGAAAGCAGTGAGACATTTCGGCTACAGACACAGCCACAGTCGCCACAGCCCAGGGTCCTCACCATAGGTTGCTCTGAGTGTGGCCATCTCTTGGTCTGAAACCATGACGGGCAGCAGGATGTCCTCATTCCCGCTTGCCAGGCACACGGAGGCTCCTCTCATGACAAAAGTGTTCTCAGTGAAAAGGTACTGTGGACCCACAGATGGCACTGAGCCACCTCAGTACACAATCTCCCAGTGGGTGGGCTGTTCACATGTTTTCTCTTGGTCGCCACAGAATCTGTTGTATGTCGTCTTGGGATCCAATCCCAGGATCTCCCTTTCTTCATGAATCCGAAAGGAAAAGGTTGAGAATGAAGTGCCAATAAAAACCCTACAGAGTAATGTAAGAGGGTGAGTGGCATTAAACAGTACCAGCAAATATCTCTCTCTCATACACACACACTCACTCTCCACCCCCCACCCCCCAGACACCCGCCCATCCATTGCTGTCCTGTAATCACAAGAGCCTGCCCTTTGACTGGGTGATGGCTCCAGTTCCCTGCCCCATGCCATGGGACCTCTGTGGTTCTTTTCATTCCAAATTCAGTGACAGTAAAAAAATGAGCAGATAAGTAGAGAGATTTAAGAAGCTAAGCATAACTCAAGCAGAAGAAATGCAACTGTTAAACTGTTTCTTTTAAAAAACAGAGACTAAATCTGCTATCAGAGACCTCTCCAAAGTACTGAACAGCAACGATGTCAGTCTGGAGACTAAGGAGTGCCTGATTCAGGCCATGGTCTTTGCAATTACTTGCTATGCATCAGAAAGCTGGACAACGATTAGGGATGAAAGGAGAATTTATGCCTTTGAATTGTGGTGCTGGAAAAGAGTTCTGAATATACCATGGACTGCTAGGAGTACAAACAGGTTCACCCTAGAGAGAGTGAAACCAAGCTGCTCCTTGGACGCAAGAATTCTGAAGCTCCATCTGACCTAATCTAGACATGTTGCAAGGAGGGACCAGTACTTAGAGAGGGACATCATGCTGAGGGGGGGTGGGACAGAGCAAGAAAGACCCTGGATGAGATGGATTAAATCAGTGAATGAAGTAATGGGGGTAGGTGTGTAAGAGAACATAAATTGACACAGGATAGAGTAGGGTTTAGGGCTGTTGTATACTAGGTTGTGAACAGTCATAGGCAACTCAACAGAGCATAACAACAATAGGAGAAAACGGTTAGAAAAGAAACCAGAGGGGAAAAAAGACCTGTTCCCTTCATAAGGGCAGTGCTGGCTGCTTTCACGATGGTGTCTAAGAGTTGATGTCCTTCATCTGGGTGGGGAGTTCTTGGACATTGTCTCTTCATCTATTGTTTGATCCAACAGTTCTCTCTTTCCTCCTTCTGAGATCTCAATTATATAAACGCTAGATTACTGGGCCATGTTTATTTGCGTCTTATGTTCTGCTCTGTTTTTCCATCTTTTAAAAATAATCTTTGTTTCAGTTTGATTTTCCACTGACTTGTCTTGCAGGTTACCTGAAAGTTAATTTCAGAGACTGCCCTCACATACGTCTGTTGTTGCTGCTGTTTTTGTTAGATGCTATTGAGTATGACCCATAGCGACCCTGTGAACAACAGATCTGAACCCTGTCCTGTCTTGTGCCAACCTCACACCTCCTGACACACTAGAGCCCACTGTAGCAGTCACTGTGTCAATTCACCTGGTCCAGGGTCTTCCCCTCCTTCGCCAACCCTTAGTCTTTCCAAGCATCATGTCCTGCTCCAAGGAATAGTCCCTCCTATCATCTTTACCTCCAGAGAGCACTCTGGCGCTGGCTGCACCCTCTCCAAGATATATTTGTTATTTTGGCCATCCATGGGATGCTCAGTGCCCTTCTCCACCGCCACAGCTCAAAGGCGTCAATTAATTCTTCTCCTTCTGTCAACTATGCTCCCTTCACATCTGACTTCTTCACTTTGGTTGTTTCATGTTAAAGTGCAGCTTTGTGGCCAAAGAAATAGCCATGCAGATGGCTTCAACAGCTAATGAGTGACTGTGTGTTTCATTTTAAACTGGACTCTCAATTACTTATTCATATTTATCTAACACAACTTGTGCGCTATACTTCTTCAAGAAATGGTGATGACAAAACTAGGTATCTGCCTGCAGAAAACAGAGATAGGATCCACATCTCACACTATATGCTAAAATCAACTCAAGGTGGATCAGCGACCTGTGAGTAAAGCCCCAAACCAGAAGGATCTTAAGTGACAAAATGGGATGAAACTTAGAAGGCCTAGTCAATGACATAAATAGGCTTGCAAGTATAGCTATAAATGCACAATCAGGAGAGGATAAATGAACAAACAGGATCTTTTAAAAATTAAGGCTCTGTGGTCATCAAAAACTTTTCCCAACAGAATACAAGAGTCAAACGGAAATGGTTCAACAATCTAGCATATATATAAAATTGAGATTTTTGAAAAAACTTCTGGCAATGACATCTCAGAAAAGGGTCTCAAGATGAAATGTCAAAGAATCTGACAGGGCCTCCACAAGAAAAAGACCAATAACCCGTAACAAAATGGGCAGAGACTTTTCACAGAGGAAGACATTCAGACCGCCAACAGACACATGAAGAAATGCTTACTGCAATCAGAGAGATGTAAATCAAAACCACAGTGAGATACCATTTAACTCCAGTAGCAGTACCAAAGTTTAACAGGACAGTAAGTAATAAATGTTGGAGAGGGTGTGGAGAGATAGGAACTCTCATGCACTGCCGGTGGGAATGTAAAATGGTACAACCACTCTGGAAGACAGTTTGGTGTTTCCTAAAAAAAAGCTGTGGTACAAAATCACTTATGTTCCAGCTACTGCACCTCTAGGAACATACCAAGGAAAACAGAACTGATACACAAATGGAGATATGTACACCTATGCTCACAGCAATGCTATTCAAAATAGCAAAAATATGAAAACAGCCTACATGTCCATCAACAAATGGACTGAGAAATTGTGATATATTCACACAATGGAATACTATGCAGCACTAAAAAATAATGATTTTGTAAAATACTATATAACTTAGGAAAGTCTAGAGAGTATTACACTGAGCGAAATAACAAATACTGGATAATACAGTTATAATTACAAATAGAAGGATAACTAGTAAGATGTGAAGAAATGTCCAAAAGGGGAAGGGTAAAGGGGAAAAGGGGCAGGGTAGTAATCACCAAGATAGTAGAGTTTAGTGGGTGGACAAGAGAGGGTGAAGGAATGGGAAAGAGTCATTGAGGACTTGAAAAGAGAGTGTAATGACAGTCACAGATCCAGGGTAATTTAGTATATAAAATACAATGTATATGAATGATTGTAACAAACAATATAAATGAAAAATTGAATAAAACACAATGTATACGAATTACTATAAGAAAATGAATTAAAAAATATGAAAAACAAAACAAAAAGCCAGTATGGACATGAGCCTATTCACTTTATGGAAATCTACTGTACATATTAAAATTTCTCTATGTATATTAAACTGTGATGAAAATACTAATATAAAGTAAGAGACAAACAGAATAATCCATAACAGGCCAAGAAATGAACAGAGGTATATTTCTTAATTAAATTCCTTTAACTTTTTGTTAAATGAAAAGTAAACTTAGTTCAGAAAGGAGACCTGAATGGCTAACAAGCACATGCGAGGACGCTCATACTTTCTAGAGAAAGGAAAATAAAAATATGATTCTCCTTTCTATCTGAACCCCAAACCTAACCCACTTTTGTTTTCCTGATTTAGAGCAACCCTGTAGGACAGAGCAGAACTTCCCTACAGCGTTTTCATGGACGTGAACTGTTATAGACGCAGACTGCCCAATCCTTCTGCAGAGTGGCTGGTATATTCGCACCACCAAGCACTGCACCACTAGTGTTTCAAGTTGGCAATAATCAGATGTTGGAGAATACTAAACATTGGCTTTGATTTGAAAAAACAAGAGGCATAGCTGAACTGTGTGCTATAGTGTCCAATCTGTCAGGGTCTCGGGAAATCATGTGACCACTGCACCTCCTGCTTTCACTCTGCTGTTTACACACATGAAAAATCTTGCTCTGAAGGGCCTGACAGGATAAAAACAAGGCCATTCACTGCAGCCTGGCTGGCATGAATTATCTTGGTTTCTATGCCGTGGTCACTTGTGGTTGCTGTGAGGCTGAACACTGTGGCACTGATGTGTCAAATGCGTTAATGGTTGGCTACCCAATGTGGACAGAGAGTGGGGTGGAGCTCCCCGATTACAACAAGCGTGAAAGGAGGAGTGGCATCCACTTCCACAATAGCTTGCCTCCGGAAACCCTATGAACCTGGAGAGAGGATGAAAGGCACCCAAGTGTCGAGGACTCTCCTTCATAGGGTCGCTATGAGTCGCCTGTGACTCGAAGGCGCTTAACAACAACAACAACAACAACAAATCGCTAAAGGTCCATGCATTCAATGAACTAGAGTGGGCAAAGCTTCAAACACAGCAGTTAAGTGAAAAATGGAAAGAAGATAGTGAGAGCCACACAACATTGTCATTCACAAAACATTTTTCACATATATACACACTTATATAAACAGTGGAGAAAAAAATGGAGTATCTGGAAATTCTGAAAACAGAAAGATGTTGTTAGGTGTCAGCACTGACTCACAGCAATCAAGCGTAAGCTGATTAACTGTATCTGATCTTGTTTATAATCAGCCTGGGCGGGAAGCCTCTGTGTGGGCAAACAGGATCTGGTTGGCGAGCCTTGGTATTTAAAACTCAGTCTGGTCCTGCCTGAGTGAGCCTGTAGCCTGGTGAAGTTGGATCCTGGTGGGTAAGTTCTTATGACTTACTTGAGAACCGGGGTAAACTATTTGGACACTTCTAAATTGTGTTAGCAACTAAGTATAAGCTGATTAACTGTATCTGATCTCGTTTACAATAAGCACGGGTGGGAAACCTGTGTGGACAAAAAGGATCTGGTGGGCGGGCCTCCATATTTAAAATTCGGTGATTATATTTAGAAAGTTGTTAGTAAGTGGTGCAGCATTTGTCAAGTTTGCTGTACTGTACTTGAGGTTGCTGTGATACTGAAATCTTTGACACTAGTGAGTCAAATTCCAAAAGGGTTTTCCATCATGGATGGGTTTTGGTGGAGCTCCCTGCTTAAGACAAACTAGGAAGCAGGATGGGTCATCTACTTCTTAAATAAAAAGCTTTTGAAAACTCTATGAAAACAGAAAGTAATGTATAAATATTTTGTTTTGCTTAGTGTGCTCTGACTTGAGTTCTAACCTCACCTGTCATATAGAGACATAGGCCTCATTCTATCTGGCTCTACATCTCTGCAGTGTTAGTCTAAAGTTGGCTTTTTTCAGTCATTACATTAAGCTTCCTCTGGTCTCTGGTTACCTTAACTGAAGACACACTGTTATTGCTGTTATGTGCCGTCCAGTTGCCTGTGACTCACAGCAACCCTATGTACAACAGCCCTAAACTCTGCCCTATCCTGCGCCAATCTGTCTCCAACACACCTACCCTAATTACCCGTCACTGAATCAATCTACCTCATAGAGGGTCCTCCTCTCCTGCCCTGTCCCTCCACCCTCCCAAGCATGACATCCCTCTCCAAGGACCGGTCCCTCCTTACAACATGTCCAAAGTATGTCAGCAGAAGCTTAGAATCCTTGCCTCCAAGGAGTTGCCCAGTTTAACTCTCTCTAGGTTGAAACTGTTCGTTTTCTTAGCAGTCCATGTTATTATGTTCAATATTCTTCTCTAACACCACAGCTCAAAGGCATCAAGTTTCCTTCTATCATCCCTAGTTATGGTCTAGCTCTCTGACACACAGCAAGAGATTGCAAAGACACACCTTAGTCTCCAGAGTGACATCACTGCTCTTCAATACTTTGGGAGAGGTCTCTAACAGCAGACTTTCCCATTACAATATGTCTTTTAATTTCCTGGCTGCTGTTGCCAAGAGTGTTGACTGTGGAGCCAAGCAAACGAAAGCTGTTAACAATCTCAATCTCTTCACCATCCATTATGATGCCGCCAACTGGTCCAGTGGTGAAAATCTTTGTTTTCTTGATGTTGAGACTCAATCCATATTGACGACTACAGTCCTTGACCCTCTGCAGCAACCGCCTCAAGTCCTCCTCAGTTTCGGCAAGCAGGGTTGTGTCATCTGCATAATGCAGATTGTTGATGAATCTTCTTGGAAATTATCAACAGTTGTGGAACTAGAATAACAGAGCAAGAGAGCGTGCACAAGTATGTGCATGTGGGCAAGCTTCCCACACTGAAGAACAAGATTTGTGCACAGTAAGACTTTAGGGAGACTGGAGCAAGACCCTAGTGATGGTGGTGGACAGACTTTGGCATTGCTGTGGAGAAACTGTGGGGTATAACCAGAGGAGCCCTGAGTTAAAGGTCATAGTAAAATGTTTTGCTATCCTTATAAGACTTGAAGGAGAAGGTGACTTATAACCACTCCGAGGAAAACTTTGCTGAATGACTGAGGAAACCAAAGGCTTCTTGAATCTGTGTTGCTTAACTAAAATCAGACACTGGACTAACTAGGAATTGTGGCCTGGACTGCTGGGCTAAAGTTTGGATTTGCACTGGGTATAGTCTTTGCCTCCTCTACTTTCCAACGTATTTCCCTAGTAAACCCCATTCTTGGTACCATAACTGTGAGTCAACAATAAATAAATGAATCTGTTGCTGTGGCTCTAGAGGTACCATGGGGCTGAGCTATGGGCTCTCTATCGTCTTTATGCTCTGGGGTGATGAAGGTCTGTGCTATTCTCACTTCCTCTGGCCCTTTAAGAGAGATTCTCTTGGTCCTCTGCCCTCATGTCCTATTTCCAGCTCACTAAGCAATCCCCATTATTCCATGAAAATGGTGAAAAAAGGAGCCTGATGCTTCTTGACTCGTAGGGTATCCTGCATAAAGTCTTTTTTTTTAAATTTTATTATTTTTTGTGCATTGTACCATCAAATCAGATCTGACTGGTATAGGAGGAGATTGTCCCTCCTTCTCCAGCAGAGCATCAGGTGGATTCGAACCAGGCACATCTGGGATTGCAGTACAGTTTCTTGCCACTAGGCCACCAGAGCTCCCTACATAAAGTCTTTGATGATCCATGCTACATACTTAAATGAGGACATAAGCAGTGGACTAGACAGCCATAGTGGTATGGCAGATAGGAGCAGGGATAGAGAAAGAGTAAAAACGAGACAGGATAGAGGGTAGGGCTCTGGAAGACGCTTTAACAACAATCTATTGTAAACACCTCTGCAAATGAGAGCAAAAGGATTAAATGAGAGATGAACATCAGCCCAAGGAGACACTGCCATGCAACCAGACAGCAAACCAGAGGCGGTGACAGAATGCAGACACAGACACCAGAAAGCAAACCAGAGGTGGTGACTGAGTGCAGACAGACACCAGACAGCAAACCAGAGGTGGTAACTGAGTGCTGACACAGACAAACACTTGTGCCTACGACTAAGTAGCTGAGCAGCTAAGACTGCTTATAAACAACCCTGCACTCATCCTGCAAGTGTGGATATGGGCCCACCTGGCGTGGGAGCAGATCCACTGGTCGATGATGGCGATGCCCCCATCTTTGTAGAGCTCCAGCTCCTCCCATGTGGGCTCGTACCGCACCATCTCGGGCAGGAGTTTCTTCAGCTCTTCATAGTCTGCAAGGTACAGGAAGAGGCCTGTGAGTTGGAGTCACAGGGCAAACAGTAATGCATTTGTAACAAAAGACATGGATACTCTGCCATGTGCAAAAGCTTCAGAAGAGGTCAGAAAGAGGAAGAGACAAAGATGGTACCAGTGCAGCAGGTAGAGGTAAGAAGGAGGACAAAGTTTAGCTTGACTCTCCTAGGAACTGCATGAGGAAAGGTTTCTGAGAGATGCCTAATCCAAAAACCCAAATCGATGCCTTCAAGTCACTTGTAACTCATGGTGACCCGCCATTATGTTTCTGAGGTTGTAAATCTTAACAGGATGAGAATGTCCATCTTTCTCCTGTAGAGTGGTTGGTGGATTTGAACCATCAATCTTTCAGTTTGCAATCCAACATGTAATACACTACATCACCAGGGCCTAATCAGGTCCAGCAGAGACAGGTGTAAGCTGAAAGTCCCAACTCCATACCTTTCCTCACAGCATCTGTGGCTACAAATACTTTTTCGAGGTGGTGAGTCTTCATGAGGCTGCGAATCTTCTTCACAGCACCTTCCAGACTGGGCACATCATCTCTGTGACCCCAGATGAAGTCCTTCCTTCTCAGATGCACGGCAAGGTAAGGACCCCCCAGTGAAGAACCCAATTTGACCTAGCAAAACATAAATAAGATACACTGAAGCTAAACACAGAGGATCCGTATTAGCAACTGTGTCAGGCATGGAATATGGGTAGGTCCACTTGGAAGTCAGGCTAAAGGGCAAAGGGTCTGTGATACCTTACTTATCACTTCTTCACTCCATGGTCTTATACCCAGTAATCCCAGGGAGGGTTCCACTTAAGCAGCTGGGGAATGGGAGAAGCCGTCCAGGGGAAAATCTGAGATGGGTGGGAGTACGTAGGAAGCAGGAAGCCATAGGGGTGGAGAGTCCTTGAGATACTGGGGGTCAAGGTGGAGGTGTACTCCAGAGCTATATCTAAGAGACCTTTCCAGATATTATCTGATACCACTGATGTCTTTTTAAGTCCATAAAGTGCTAAATTCCCACAGACCCTTTTATCTCAAATACATATGGTTAGGAGATACTTAAAAAAAATACAAATGAATAAATTAAAAACCCCATCTTAATATTTTCCTCTTAAGTAAAGATTATACAAACAGCCTAACAATTATTACTTGAAAATGCCCTTCCATTATTAAACAGCCCAATGTCCTGTAACAGGTCAGTTGTGAAACACTTGTTGTTAAAAATAACCTCAATAAAATGTTTAAAAGTAACATTGATTTTAAGACATATATGTGCTAAGAATATATTATAGGAGAAACCAACCTTCCAGGGGAAAAAAACCCAAGTAGGAAGCTACACTAAAAGAGAAACAACAGTGTGTGGGGTGATCTGGAGAAGTTTAGTGCGCTCTCCTTCAGGCTCATGTCATGAGAGTGGCTCTCAATGGACACTCTCACCCCCTTTTACGGTTGACTCTGATTTGCCATCTCATTTTCTGCTAAACGTAACCCCTGTAGGTTACTGGGATATGCAGCATTTCTATTTTACTGGTGACAGAATGATTCTTCATGAGAACTAAGGTCACATGGAGGCTAGGAGACCTGGGGCCAGAGACACACGGGATGTGGAGCTCACATACCCAGGCCTCAGGCTCCCCTCAGCCCTAGGGATCGTGCCCTTGTGATGGAGACTTTTCTAAAGCAAGGACGAGTGTTGTGCCTCTACAGCAGTCACATACACACTCTCTTGCCAAAAAAACCAGGGAAGCTACCTTCATCTTGGTCCAGTCCTCCATGAAGGGGATCTTGTCGGCTTCATTAGTGGAGTTGAGGTGGCGGCTCCTGAACTCATCCCCGACAACCCGCAAGTGTTTGGCGAACACCATGCTCCGCCGGGTCTGTGGGGCCGAGAGGAAAGCTTTTGGGGATACTAGAATACCCACTAGTGAAGGGTGCACCCTCAAGTGTCCCAATAGGTATTCCACAAATAGGTCAAGGTCAATTCTCTCTTTCCACTTTCATCCTGGCCTACTGATAGAGTCCTCTCAGCTCCTGTCCTGCTAATCACTGTAAGAACCATCTTAAAGAACGTAATGACAACCACTATGCATTAAGGGAGTCTCACTGTAAACAGAGTCATAATGTCAGTTAATGGAATTAAGTCCATCTTAGTTACAATTAGGGAGCCCTGGTCACTTTGTGGTATAGAGTTGCAATGCAAATGATTAGGTACGAGTTCAAATCCACCACCTGCTCTGAGGGAGAACAATTGGAAAGCTCCTTCCATGTGATTTACAGATTCGGAAAATCTGCTAAAGAGCCATCTATGAGTCAGTTCCAACCCAATGGGAATGAGTTGAATCTGAGTAGTTGTAATTAATTAACTGATTGTAGTAATACACAATTAAGAGGAAGACTATTAACACACTTATCCTCAGAGACAAGAATTTTGAAGCTCCGTCTCACATACTTTGGGAATGTTTTCAGGAGGGACCAGTCCTTGGTGAGGGACCTCATGCTTAGAAGGGTAGAGGGACAGCACAGGAGAGGAAGACCCCAGATGAGATGGACTGACATCATGACTCGGGTACTGGGGGTAGGTGTGTCAGAGACAGTAAGACTGGCTCAGGATAGGGCAGGGTTCAAAGCTATTGTGCATAGGGTCACAATGAGTTGTAGTCGACTCGACAGCACATAAAAACAACAACATTCCAGGATCAGTCTTTGGAGAGTAAGGGGCACTCTGGCTGAGGGAGGGATGCAGCCTTCAGAGGCTGATGATGGTGGGACAATGACACATGGGCAGGAGTAACAGCATTACTGTGTTGATAATGGTGAAGAAGGAAACAGCAGCAGAAGACACTGACCAGACACCCAAAAGGAATCCTGCAAGGCCAAGGCACTTCCCTGATTAGGAATGGCTTTTCCCGCTCCCCTGAGACAAGGACAAATACTAGAGCAGAGGAGGGCTCTCACTCAGGACGCACACCCCCTCTGTCCTACTCAGCACACCTCAACCTCCTAAATCCCGGAGAGGGCTGACGGCCAGCGGGCACCTGAGGACTTCCCCTGCCCAGCGGCCGAGGAGAATCTGCAGTGTCTTTGCTGTTGCCCGGTGGATGAATCTTCTCAGTCTACACCCATTGCTTCTAAAAGCTGTATGTCCTTCAGTCAGCAAGGTTGGCAAATAGAGTTTTTGATTATTTTAATTTTTTTAGACCTTGACTAACAAATTCAAATGACCCAAACTGAGAAGTGGCCCAGGAAACACTCACATCCCAGTACTCTTTCCCTCCATAGTGGTCATGGAGCAGGTTCTCAGCTCTGTCCAACATCACTGATCTGTTATTAAACAAAAGAAAAATAAGCAGTTTATTTTACAATTATATCACACTTTCCAGAAAGAATAAAATGACAGAACCCTGGGCCAAGGACTAAAGTAGAACTACTTCTGAGGGGACTATCAGCCTGAATGGAAATCCCAGAACACTTAATTATGCTTAGACAAAGCTTATACGTAGACCAATAAGCTATGAATAGAGCAAAGGAACACCGCATGGTTTAAAATCAAGCAAGGTGTGGAAGAAATGGTCATATCCTTTCTCCATACTTATTCAATCAGTATGCTAAGGAAATAATCAGGAGATTGGACTCTATGAAGAAGAATATGGCAAGAGGACTGGAGGAAGACTTATCAATAAACTTTGTTATGCAGATCAAAGTGATGAAGACCTGATGTGCTTGCTGTAGGAGATCAAAGACTACAGCCTTCAATACTGCATCTCAATGTCAAGAAAAGAAAATTTTTTTTAAAAACTGAAAAACAAAACAAAACCAAAACCAAAACCAAAAATTCTCACCACTGTACTGAGAGGCAGTATCATGACAGGTGGAGAAAAGACTGAAATTGTCAACAATTTCATTTTACTTGAATCAACAATCAACACCCTTGGTATCAGCAGTCAAGAAAGATGCCAGTTTAAAGACCAAGGTACACCTGATTCAGTCCATGGTCTTTTCAATCACTTGCTATGTATCTGAGAGCTGGGCAATGAATAAAGATGAAAGAAAAAGAACTGATGCTTTTGAGTTAGTTGGATGTTGGAATACTGAATATCCCACGGATGGCCAAAAGTAAGTCTTGGAGAAAGCTGGATGGCAGGTAAGTCTTGGAGAAAGTTCAGCCACAGTGCTCCTTAGAGGCAAGAATGGCGAAGCTTTGTCTCACATACTCTGGGCATTTTGTCAGGAGGGGCTATTCCTTGGAAAGACATCGTGCTTGAAAAAGGTCAGTGAAAGAAAGGAACACCCTCAATGAGATGGACAGAAAAGTGCAGCAACAGGCTCTAGTATGTCAGAGATGAGGAGGACCCAGGACAGGACAGGGTTCAGATCTGTTGTTCACGGGGTCACTTTGAGTCATATCTGACTGCACCAAACAACAACAATTAGCCTGATCCAAGCCATGGTGTTTTCAATGAAAAAAGAAGACTGAATGAGAATCGATGCCTTTGAACTGTGGTGTTGGCAAAGAATCCAGACTATCCCATAGACTGATGAAAGAACACATGGACCTGTCTTGGAGGAAGCACAACCAGGATGCCCCACAGAGGCAAGGACGGTGACACTTCATCTCACATACCGTGGGCATATTGTTAGGATGGGCCAGTCACTGGAAAGACATATCATGCTGTGAAAGAGGTTCTGGGAAAGAGAGGAAACCCCTCACTGAAAGGGGCTGGCATAGTGACTGTAACAATGGGCTTGAGCATGTCAGACCAGCAGGATGGCACAAGGTGAGGTTCAGGTATGTTGTTTATGGGTTATTATGAGTTGTAGTCAATACAAGGGCATCTAAAAACAACATTACTAGTCTTCTTGGGTCACAGGAATACATACTGGTCATTTATTGTTCAGACTCTGATTAACTCTAAAAACTGAAGCAAGTGACATCAGATTCCTTTGTGACTATGATGCAAAGAGGATCACACACAAAACAAAGAGAAAAAAATAATACAGCCTAGCAGTAAATTATTAAGACATTATGACAAATAACTAAGATGGTAGGTATGAAATTAGAACACTCGTGACTTAGCTCATTACCAGGTAAAGGAGCAGAGCCATGCGGCTATGGGCACAGGGCCGACAAGTCAGTATTTACTCTGATGAAACTGGTCACAGCTGGGACAGGGAGGAGATACTCCTTACTGTGACTATCTCAGGCCGAAAAGACGGTTAACAGTTAAGCCTTGATTCCCTCCCTGCAACCAGAGGAGCCAGCCCAGAAACCCTGGCATCTACTCAGGATGGATGGCACAGAGCTGACAGATGGGAGGAAGGTGCCATGCACACCCTGTGCTGGGGCGTGGGTGCTTCTGGGGGCACAGTCAGAACCTTACCCTCACTTCTGCCAAAATACCTGTCAGAGGGCTCACCGTTAACTGCAGAAATGGACACAACCAAAGCACACTGGGAAAGAATATTTAAGATGTTGTATGTTGCAATGAAGAAATCCTGGAAATCATTACAATGGATTGATAAATACATAAAACTTAGTCATTTGGCAGAGGAAGAAAAAAAACATGGGCAAAAGAAATAGTAGGGCGGGGGGAAGGGTTTCAAAAGTGCTTTTAGGCATGATCTTACTCTGAAATCTAAGACAAGCAACCAGACCAGAGACTATCTTTCAGCACTGCGATGCCCAGAGACTGCTATGTGCCCACTGAGAAGGGGATTTCTCTGAGTCACTCACTATGTGGGGCGATCCTGACAAACCCATTTACACCCTGTTCTGAGTGTACCCCACATCTGTGCAGACTTCTCTACAAAAACATGGCCTGCTGGTAACAATAAAAACCTGGAACCCACTGGAGGTCCACTCATGTATGTGGATTCAATCACACCACATGACAGCTGCTCCTGGGAGATGGCTGTGGAGGGAAGAGTGGTGTGCAGGATGAGAACTCCTAAGATCCTGGGGTAAGTGGGGAAACATCCTCTCCCTCAAAACAAGTCATGTGGAAACACATCTGACATGGTGCATTTGTGTTTAAAAATTGGGACAGAGCATCACAGATGGCTGACACTAGAATAATTCTTGAAGAAATGGGTCCAGGTTAGACCCCAACTTATGATGAGATTTGAAGTTGGTTGTATGTCAAATATCTTATTTTAAAGATTTTAAAAAAAACAACCAACTGAAAAATTACTACTGCCTTTTGTTATCAGAATCTTTAGAAGTTCCAGCTTCATTTATCTATGGAGGGTTGCAAATGTTACATCTGAAAATGACATCAACAAATTACATATTGCAACACTGTATAGAGTACATGTTACCATGGGTACAAGATTTTTCCTGGTTGTAAATTGGGCTTATTTGTTAACTACATAGTAAACCAGGGACTATGATAATTGAGAATGCCTGCCTCTGGGGCAGTAAAGGGCAAACTCAGTTTTGCTGTATTAGAAAATGTAACTGACACATTCAGAAGTCTACATAATAATCTATGTACCACTAAATTTATAATCCAAACATGTGCACCATCCCACTGGAGTGGTGATGCTGCCACTCCCACACCAGCCCTCTCCCACAGAGCTCAAGGACAGGGCCTTGCCAGGAAGCCCTCCCGACACCACCACCTCCACACTGCCATCTCCACACTCCGTGTCCTCACTAGCAGTTTTGCCTGTTTCTTAACTTCAGTAAATAGACCTAGCTGTGTTTAGACTTTGCATTTCTTATTCCTTATTCTATCTGTACATTTACCCTTATTGCCGGTAGTAATAGTTTGTCCCCTTCTTCATGGAATAAGGCTCCAGTCTGAATATTCAATGATCCACTTATCTGATCTACTAAGCTGTTGTATGAATAGAGCAAGGAAACACGGTGTGGTTTAAAATAAGTAAAGTGTAAGTCTAGGCTGTGGTCTTTCTCCATACCTATTTCAGTCTGTATGCTCAGCAAATTATTTGAGAAGTTGGACTCTGAAGAATAATGTGGGATCAGGATCAGAGGAAGACTTATGAACCACCTGTGTTATGCAGATGGCATTATCTTGCTTCCTCAAAGTGAGGAGGACTTGGCTAGACACACAGGGCTCACCATGAGTTGGAGTAGCTCTATGGTATGAGGTTTTTATCTGAATTCGGTCTTGTAACAGCACAGCAGCTGGGGGGTATGTGTGTGTGTAAGGGGGGCCTGGCCAAGAACAAGCTCTGCAGTCAGCGGTCAGTCACAGGGCTACATTTTCTACGGCTCTCAGTGACGTGACTGCAAGATTCAGAGGGCCCAAAGCAGAAGTCAACTAAGAGGCACTCGGAAATAAAACTGAACGAAACAGTAATGAATAAAGATAATACAGTCTGGGTGTGGAAGGGAGGAATTGTGTGGGCACCATGGCTTCTGGAAGAGGCATGAGGTCTGTGCCTGCCACACTCATCCTGCTGTGTTTAGGGGAATGAGATGTCACTGTGACACACAGCCAGGCCAGACAGGAAGAAGGGCTTAACAAGCAAGTAAATCAACCAAGCAACTACTGTGACACAGCTGGGTGGCTTGAGGTCCCATGAGGACAGGTGGACGGCAGGGCAGAAGTCTGACAGAACTGAAAGGGCGAGAAGGGCCTGGGCAGGCTGCTGCCTGGCTATTTTCCTCATCACGGCTCTCACTAGAAAGATGTGACCAAAGAGACTGTCGGTGCGGCCCAGTTTCCCACAGCTGAGGGGTGGTATATGCCGAGTGTCCCAGCTTCCCTGTTGTCTGTCACCCAGCAGCTGATTCAGAAGTTAGGTTGGAGGTAGTACCTTTGGATAATAAGCCTTAGGATACAATACATAAAGTTTCCTCTAGAGTGTGGCTCAAGTGAAAACTCCTTCCTCATAAATGGGCCATAGTGGGGCACCAAATGCCACCCCTGGGAAAGCCAAGAATCTTCTTGCCAGTCAGCAGTGAACACAAACCCAATCACACCAGTGACAGGAACGCCTGGTCTGAGGGATTAAGTGATCTGCCTCAAACATCCTGCTTCTCACCGAATTAGCCAACTACCCAGAAAGCACAGCCGAGAGACTCAACCACTGTGCAGGATGGGGGTAAAGTCAGGAAATACCCAGCTAGCTTCAGAAAAACTGGAAGGTTTATGTGCCACAGGCCAACCGTTCTAGCCATGTGTGTTTCTGAAGCCCAGCTATGGTGATGAAGAGAACAGATCTCTGAAGTATTGACACTAAATCCCAGCACCCAAGCATCCAGGGCAGCCTCCCGTGGCAGACACGTGCTCCTACTTTTCTGGAAGTGAAAGTGTGACTAAGCACAGACAAACATCTGCTATACAGACCTTTCCGCCACAAAACCCAACGCTCGAGTCATCATTCTAACATGGCAGGGGAGCTGGAAGAAGCCAGCAGGAGAGCTCTGGGCCAGTGTCCCGGGACACTACACTCCCTTCAGTGGTGGTTTGCACAGGCAGACGTAGTTCCTGCTGCCTGTGGAGCTGCACAGAGCCTCAGAGTGCAGGACCTCGCTCCCCTTGCCTCGAAATCCATCAGGGGGACTCTTGGGGCTGTCTGGGGAGGGGTGGCCCTGCTCTGCTATCATCTGCTCTAATGCTGGGGTTGCCAGGAGGCTGAGGACAGACACCAGGCAGGGTGTACTACTGCAGGACTGATACAGCTGGAGCAATCTCCCCCAGAACGCACCATCAGCACCACCTCTGAAGAGCTGGTCATACAGACTGGCCCTCCACTCCTCTGACATCTGGGGGCAATCTCACCAAGGCCACCTGCCACCTTGTGGTGAGTGGGAGCAATTACTGCACAGAGACTACCCTTGCCCTCCCTCCTCCTTTCCTACAGGGTTCTGGATGGCAGCAAAACCACCACTCACATACCACTCCCAGGAGGAGGATCAGAACCTGGATGAGGGCTCCCACCCCAGCTCTGTAAGCAGTGCTTCTCAAGATGCCAGCAGAATAGGTACCTTGCTGGCTTCTTCTCAGAAGCATCACTGGCCATCACAGAGCTAGCTGTGCAGACTCCTGGGCTCACCGCCCCCACTCAGCCCTAAGTGGCTCTGGCTTATGTTTACTCCCCAACATCCCTGTAATAGCCCACCAGCCCATGCACCTCCCCCTCAGGAGGAGTAGCCTACGGTCACCTGATCTGCAGGAAAGGAGTTCCTTGGGTAGCGAGTCTACTATTACAGTATAAAAACATCAGAACAGCAGCTAGTCAGAGATGTCCCTGTGAGCATGGTGGCTGTGTCCTAAGCACCACAGCTCATCTCACCCCAAGGGGATGCCCTATCATGCATTTACCTGAGGATGAACACAGCCTCTGCCTAGCCTCCAACCTCAGCTGTCTCCTGGGGAGGAATGCCCCCCTCATTGTCATGATGAAGCACCACACTGATGTCCAACTCCCTGGGGACCCCACACTCACAGGTGGCGGGGAGGGGGCTTGGCCCTGGCAGCAGAGGGTGGGATGTCGATGCACCTGTGGGCGAAGTGGAGACGTAGTGGGGGGCTTACCGTGCGGATGTGTTCTTCAAAAGAACTGGTGCAATGATGGATGCTGATCCCTGGACAGACAGACAGGACACATTCAAACCTCTTGTCTCCTCATAGCCCCAAAACCATCCTCTGAAAAACATAAGCCCACATGTTTCCTGTCAATTTAGTTTATTTTCAAACAGTAGTAAGTCTAGTGGCCTAGTGGTAAGAAACTGCACTGCAATCCCAAAGGCACAGGATTCAATTCCACCAGCTGCTCTAAGGGAGAAGGATGGGCAATCTCTTCCCACGTGATTAGCAGCTTTTAAAAACCTGCTGGAGGGTCAGCTATGGGTGGGTTCTGATTTGATGGTACTCAAGAAGTTTACACACGTATAGGCGGCTTGAGCCCCTGAGAAAGCACAGCTTCTCTTGAGGAACTTTACTGGTGATGGTTCTCAGGGATTTTTTAAAAGAAATCACAGAATTCAGTTTGATGTGATGAGGCCCAGAGGCTTTTCTCACTCAAACCAAACTCACTGCCACTGAGTCAGTTCCAACTCAAAGCGACCCTCCACCAGTTTCTGAGGCTGTAAATCACAGAGGGAGGAGACCACTCATCTTTCTCCCAAGGTGGTGCTGGTAGATTCGGATGCCTGGAGACTCGATGGCTGTGGGTTAGCATGGCACAATATGCTAGGGACTAGGCCACTAGTGCTCACAAATCCAGGGGAAAACACTGAGGGGACAACCCTCAAGGGATCTGGTGGGAATTCACACCTGAAGGGCCAAAAGGCTTAGACCGCAGCTCCATCAGATGACAGGGTCTTCTGTAAAACACCTCCATTCCTCAGGTTTCAAAGCCAAGTCATCTGGAATGTTGCCTGCCCTCCAGAGACTATGACGGTGAAGCTAAGGTGGCCACTGATGTTTAGACAGAGCAGAGTATTCAAATGCATTTAAAAAGTGAACAAACAGTAGAGTCTGAATCAGCTCTTACTGAGATTTTTTTTTAAATTTTATTATTTTTGTGTGAGTGTACCGTCAAATCAGATCTGACTGGTACAGGAGGAACTGAGATATTTTTAAAGCTTACTCCTTATCTGTATGTTTTAAGGAAGAAAGCAGACAGATGTGTTGCTGACAATTCAGGATGCCTGGGAGCCCTGTGGCTATCTGGGGACCATGCAGTATGAATTCTCTCCCAAGCGGTCAGGAGCACTTGTGAAGCCATGCGACCCCAGAACGTTGTGTAGTGAGTGACGGTCATGTGAGTGGGCACCTGTGAACCTGCAGGAAGTGGTCTGACCCCTGCTGTGTTACCTGTAGTACTCATGCTTGTCCTGGGAATAGAGGAGCTGGTCGATGCACGGCCGCTCATCGATCTTCTCCTCCCAGCTCCCTTCTTTCCATCCCTCGGCGTAACTCTGCAGGACGTAGACCTGGTCAATGAAAGGCCCTCCAGACTCTGAAAGAGACCAGAAAAAGTTCATCAGTACAAGTGAACTGAGAGAACGTGTTCAAGGTCTATCCTAAACAGGCACTGGTACAAATGTGACTCTCAATTAACCTCATCCTACTTCCAATTGTCCAAACTGAGCAAGAGAACACCACATAGTTTAAAATCAGGAAAAATGTGCTTCATGGTTATATCCTGTTTTCATATCTATTTAATATGCATGCTCAGCAAATACTTTGAGAAGCTAGACTCTATGAAGAAGGATGTAGCATTGAGAATTGAGGAAGACTCAATGACCTGTATTATGCAAATGATGCAATTTTGCTTGCAGAAAGTGAAGAAGAGCTAAAGTACTCATTGCAGATCAAAAACCATAGCCTTCAATACGGGTTACATCTAAACATCAAGAGAACTACCATCTTCACCACCAGACAAATAGGCAATATCAAGATGTTGTTATGTGCCATCGAGTCGCTTGCAACTCATAGCAACCCTATGTACAACAGCCCTAAACTCTGCTCTGTCCTGTGCCAATCTCATTGTCTCCAACACACTCATCCCTATTGCCCCAGTCACCGAATCAAACCATCTCCCAGAGGGCCTTCCCCTTTTGCGCCTGCCCTCCACCCTCCCAAGCATGATGTCCTTCTCAAAGGGCGGGTCCCTCCTTACAACATGACCAAAGTATGTCAGACAAAGCCTCAGAATCCTTGCCTCCAAAGAGCAGCCTGGTTTAACCCTCTCCAGGATGAATCTGTTTGTTTTCTGAGCAGTCCATGGCACTCTCAGCACTATTCTCCAACACCAAAGCTCAAAAGCATCAATTGTCCTTCTATCCTCCCTGATCATTGTCCAGCTCTCTGATGCATAACAAGTGATTGGAAAGACTATGGCCTGTACCAGACGCACCTTAGTCTCCAGAGACACATCGTTGCTCTTGAGTACTTTAGAGAGGTCCCCAACAGCAGACTTTCCCACCGCAATACGTCTTTTAATTTCCTGGCTGCTGGTGCTAAGGGTGTTGATTGTGGAGCCAAGCAGAATAAAGCTGTGAACAATCTCAATCTCTTCACCATGCATCCTGATGCTGCCAATTGGTCCAGTGGTGAGAATCTTTGTCTACTTGACATTGAGCCTCAATCCATATTGAAGACTGCAGTCCCTGACCCTCAGCAGCAAGCGCTTCAGGTCCTCCCCAGTTTCAGCAAGCAGGGTTGTGTCATCAAGATAGATGGAGAAAATATGGAAATTGTCAACAATTTTATTTGGATCCATAATCAACACCTATGATACCAGCAGTCAAGAAATCAAAAAGACTTTTTAAAAAAAACATCAAAAGATGTGTTGCACTGAGAAAAATCTGTTGTCAAGGACCTTTCCAAAGTTCTAAAGAGCAAGGATGTCAGTTTAAAGATGAAGGTGCACCTGATCCAAGCCATAGTATTTTTCAATTAATTCCTATGTAACTGAAAGTTGGACAACGAACAAGGAAAACTAAAGAATCAATGCCTTTGAATTATGGTGTTGGCCAAAAGTACTCAATATACCACAAACTGCCAAAAAAACAAATATATCTTGGAGGAAGGACAACAAGGTTGCACCTCAGGGAGGAAGAGCAAGGTTGCTCCAGAGGCAAGGATGGTGAAACTTCATCTCACTTTACTTTGGCCATATTTTCAGGAAGAATCAGTCCTTGGAGATGCTGGGAAAGGTAGTGGATGGTCAGTGAGAGGGAGGAAGACCCTCAGCAAGATGAACGGACAGTGACTACCATAACTGGCTTAAGCATGATAGAGATTACGAGGATGGTACAGGCTAGAACAAGGCTCAGCTCTGTTGTTCCCAGGGTCACTGTGAGTTATGGGTGATTTGATGGCATCTAACAATAACAGCTTCCAACAGGGACTGGAAGACGTTTATAAATGTTATCAATAAGACAGAATAAACGTTGCTAAGGCACAGGCCACTGCCCTTGAGGAGGCACTGCTGGCTGGGTCCTCCAGCTTCCTGTTCCTGCTGCACTCAAATGACCTGGCCTCTGCTACAGGCTCTTCCTCTGCCTTAGCTCTTCCCCCACACTGCTCTAATACTGAACTCTCACTTCCCTAGAGCACAGTCTCGGGCTCACAGTCGTCAAAAAGTCCTGCACAGGCCCTCACCCTCCCCTGCAGCCTCCTGCTCTCCTGGGGCTCAGAGGCAGTGACCTCCTCAGGTCTGGTCCAGGACTGCGCCTCTCCAGGGTTTGTCCTTAGTCCCCGCCCCTCACCACTCCCACCCGGAGAAGCCATTCAGGCCACACTTTTACAGGGGCTCTTCCCTGAGACTATCACAAAGCCACAGCTCTTATTTTCAAGTGCTCACAGGAAGTCAAAGGGTGAGTCTGGGAAGATGTATGACAAAAGTGCACGTTTCATATTCTGGACTGTTTCTTCAACATGAATGATGCCCACAGAGTTCACCTGGAGATTTACTCTTACAAAAAAATCCCAATTCAACGTGATGGGATCCGAGACACTAGGACAGGAAAAATGAAGCCACAGAAGCCAAATTCTCAATGGGGAGCAATGAATGCTAACTAGATGTTCTAGGCGACTGTAGTGTAAGAACTCAATAAATGCCAAAGTAGCAGCATGCCTAGAAACTGTGACTCAGTCTTTTTCCCTGGCTGTCCATGTGTGAGAGTTGGGCTGGGTTCCATGGGGTTTTCAATGGTTGATTCTGGAAGCAGACCACCAGGCCTTGCTTCCAAAGTACCTCTAGCTCTAGCCTTAAGGTTAGCAGTTAAATGTTTAACTGCTTGCACCACTCAGAGACTCTCATTCTTCTTTCAATTCAACTTGTTGCTGTGGAGTCAGAACCAAATCACAGCTGATCTGACATTGGGTTTTGCAGGTTGCAAACAGCACTAGAGAAGATTGCCCATTTTTCTCCCTTGGAATGGCTGGTGGATTCAAATAATTATAGAAGCTTAGCCTTTGGGTCAGCAGCTCAACAACCTATAGATCAGGCCACCAGAGCTCCCTACTCTTCTTTAAGTCTTCTCAAAAGTTGTTGGGGGAAAAGAATCACTTATTTATGTTTTCCAAACAAACCACTAACTGAAAAACCAAACTCACTGCCAATAAATTGATTCCAACTTGCAGCAATCTTCCAACAGATTTATGAGGCTGTAAATCTTAATAAGAGAGTGTTAAGAGCCATCTTTCTCCCTCAGAGTAGTTGGTGGATTTAAACCACTGCAGACACAGCAACAAGCTATGGACTGAGCCACTGAGTTCCACAGACAAACCAATAAGAAGGTCCAAATGTCTTTACACTAAAAAAAAATCTTCAACTCCTCAACTTAAAAATAGAATAAACAAAATCACACAAAACAGTAAGACACCATACAGTCAAGTCAACTACCACAGTGTAACTTGTGTAGCAATGTTCCTTCTGGTCAAACATTCTGGCTAGGGGACTAGATGCTGTCAAAGAGACCCACCTGGCAGCTGTTTTAATTTCATGGATTTGTGTCCTAGTTTCTGACAGGGAGGCACAGAAGCTCATCAACCTCAGATATACTTCCCTATGACTGTCATGCAGAGACGGCACTGTGGTAAACCTGAGGGGAGGTGGTGGCCAGAATATGGGCATCAGCAAGGCTCTATGTGGCCTGATATCTACCCCAGAGCAGAATGACTATAGGCCCCAAGCCTCCATGTGACCCTTACCTGCAATGAACTGCTCATACTCGATGACAGGGATGTTTTTATTGAGACTTGGAAGATCAAAGAACTCAGACCAAGGGATCCGGACTTGGTGGATGTCAGGGCTCTGCCAGTGGTAGAGGCGACCCCATGGAGGTAGGACCAGGACCCACTCCTCAGTCTTCAGTAGAGTCTTCAGGAGGGAAGCAATGCGGATATAGACATCCCTTCGGAGGTTGAAACCTTCTGGGGGATTGACGTCATACAAAAGGTATCTGAGCAGGGGAGGAAGCAAACAGGTCTTTAGTGGTGAGGTCTCTGTGCCAGAAACCAGGGCATGCTCACGATCCACAGCTTGTTTTTTGTATTTCAGATGATTTTTAGCAGTAATGATTAAACAATTAGTTGCTAACCAAAAGACTGAATCCACTTTTGGTGGGTTGAACCCACTAACCACCTGTGGGATAAAGATATGGAGGTCTGCTTCTTTAATAGGGCAATTCTACCCTTTCCTACAGATCTCTATGGGTTGGAATGGACTTGGAAACCTTGGTTCCTCCACCACCTCTAGTTTCTGAAATAGAGGCAGTGCCCATCCTTTCTACATGAGTAGAAGTAGCAGAGTCCGAGAATCCATTTAACAACTTACAATAATTAAAAAAGAATACAATGGAATCTCAGTAACTAGAAGCTTTGAATCATTTAGTCCAAATTACTACTTCAAAAGTTTCCAAATGTTTTGTGTGAAAAAAGTACTTTTACAGTCTTAAAATTACAGAGATCCTCCATAAAGTTTGTGCTTATGTTGGTTATATGGTATTGCTTGCTCTGGAATGAAAACTAAGAATTTTAAACCATATTTGGTTCATTTAAAAAATAACAATACACCAACTGCCCATGATTGGGCAGGCGGGTAGGATCCTGACTGGGTTTTCTTGGGCCCTGGCAATTGCTTGGGAGATGAGCATCCAAGGGTGAGCCAATTGGGGGGACCCAGGACCCTGCTTGGGTAGGGGATGCTGTGCGAGGGCACCTGGGCAAGAGCCACTGGGCAGGGACCACTGAGTGAAAATCACTGGGTGGGAGACAGACAGCTGGAATTTTAGTAGGGACCCCAACTGTGAGTACACTGGACAGCTGAGGTCTGAGTGTCACCCCACACTCATGTCTGTCCCACCCCATTTGGCTCCACACCTGTGCCTTCATACCCAGTCAATCAACTTGCCTTTAATCCGGAGCACCTTTATCTGGCTTACCTACAAGAGGCTGCTCTCACAGGCTCTGAACTGACATTTCCCTTCAGTCAGAAATTCAGAGAAAGACACAAGAGGGGTAGCTGCCCAGCTGATCTCTAGAGCATTGTCTTCAAATCAAGAACGTGTCAACGTCTCATTGAAAGGAAGCTATGCCACACACTACACAAGCGCAAAGCAAGATGTCACCCCCAAAGGGTATCAATGGATTTCCTGAAGCCAGAAAGCCTGATGGAACTTTCTGACACAGAATTTAAAAGAATGATTCAATATTTCCAGCGGATGAAAGACAAACTTGAATTACAGGATACTACAAGCAAAAAACAATAAACCCAACACATATTAACATAAATAAAATTTTTATCAGAAAGAATACTTTTATAACTCTTCATTGGATTTAAAGAAGGAGACTTGCTGTCTCCTGAACTGGCTGGAACAGTGGATCTTTTGGTCAGCAGAGCAACACTACAGCAACATACTACTAGAGTTCCTTTACCAAAGACATCCATTCCATAAAACACCCAACTATGAGTCCTCCAATTTCTATTAAAATAGTTACTGTTAATGTTGCTGCTCCTTCTGTTAGTTTTCACCCCCTTGACAGTCTTCCTAGCTACAGAGGACATTTATGGTGTAATCCGTGGCTTACCCTTCAAGTCCCCCAGGACTGAAAATCCTATTATTTCCACAACCCAGTGCCCAGACCAAGGTCAGCTTCCCACTAGGTCCTTAAAAAGCCTTTGTGGCTTTTAATGTCAAGTGGCATTAATAGATAATGCTTTATATGTCTAAAAGCTATCAACATCTGGAGGGAGATGGAATGATTCCCTACAAAGAAATAAAGCTGGCTTCCTCAGTCCAGAATTCAAGCATCGCATTCTGGGTGCCCGCAAACTCAGGTCAACGGGGATCTCCCTGTCCTGCCTTTCAAGATTGAGTCCGAGGCCTAAGCAGCTGCCTCTTCTGCGAGTCTAGGAAGCTGCGTCCGTCCAGGGACCGAAAATCGTCCGTATACCTTGGATGGCAGAAGAGAAGAAAACAGCGGATGTCCACCCCCACTGACCACCGCCCCCCCCATCCTCTGACCACTCTCCGGCCACTCGCCCGGTCTCCGCCGTTAGGTTGGTATAAAAGGCATATTTACCGTCTTCGGGACGCCACCCCTGACAAGATATCGGCCGCCGACTGGCCAGGCCAAAACTCCTCACCCGAGGCCGAAGCGGGCGGCCAGGATGCCGCCCAAAGGAGCAGACAAACGATACGGAGGGCCGCCATGGCCCCGGGCGGCCACGCAATTCCGGCAGCCCCGCTCCGCCCCGGAAACACGCTTCCATCGGCGGTACGCGTCTTCCCGTCGCCACGGCAACACAGAAACCACGCCTCACTACGGACGCACGTGCCTGCCCCTCTGCGTGATGTGCGTCTCTGTAGCCACGGCAACGTCGGAACACCTGTCTCCGCATGCGCCGGGAGTCCTCCCTGTCTTTAAAGCATGCTTCTGCTAGAGGGGGTGGAAGCTGAGTTTAAAGGGATTGGCATATTTTTTTCCATCAATTCGTTTGTTGCCGGGCTATTTATTGGGTTGCTTCCATTTCTTTGTTATTGTAAATAACACAACAATAAACATGGTGTGCATTTATCTGTTTGGATGGTGGTTCTGATTTCTTTTATCTCTTTGGATGGTGGTTCTGATTTTTTAGGATATGTCATTGCTGAGTGTAACGGTATTTCTATTTCCAACTTTTTGAGAAAGCGCCATACCACCTTTCATTGTGGTTGCACCATTTTACACTCTCCACAACCTCGCCAGCATTTATTGTTTGCTGCTCTGTTGAAGTTTGCTATTGTTACTTGGTGAGATATCTCATAGTTGGTGTTTTGGTTTTTTTCTCTCTGATAGCTAGGGATTTTGAACATTGCTTTATGTGTTTGTTTTCAATCTATGCTAGTCATACAATGAAATACAACACAGCACTGAAAAACAGTGAACTCTTAAAACATGGGGGATCTTGGAGGACATCATACTGAGAGAAATACCTCAATCAAAAAAGGATAATTACTGCATACCACCACTTAAAAATTTTTTTAAAATAATTTTAATGAACATTTACATACCACCACTGTTTTAAAGCAGGTCTGACATGAGGGGTTGGGAGGAGAATAAGAATGGATAGATAATGACCATTGCATTGGAACGGATGAAGGAAAGAATTGAAAGGAATATATGATTAGGCATTATGCATATGACAACAGCCCAGAATAAGAGGTACATCTTTGCAAAGAGGACTTGAGAGAGGGGGTGAGGTAGATAATTGACCAACAGTGAGTGAATATTTAAAAACAACAACAACAAAACAGGGGGGAGGGGGAAGGAAGAGAGCAGAGGTATAATGTGCAACAATGAATGAATAAAAATCTAACTTCTCTGTAAACTTTCGTTAAAATCACAAAATAAAATTTTAAAAAAAGGACTAATGTGCACCTAATTGAAAAGAAAAGATTCCTAGGTGATGGCAAGTGGAGGTGAGGGGGCCTCATTCCTCATCTTGAGGCCCAAGAGCAGTTCTGGGGTCCTCTGGAACTATGTTGATACTTGCTCCATGGCGCAATGGTGGCTGTCGTTTTGGGGGTCGATGTCCTTGCCTTCAAAATGGCAGTGTGGCATTCATGACCAGCTCCTGCATTCCAGATCCAGGGGAAGGTCTCTAGTCAGCTCTTTGTGCTTATAATCCAGAAGAGAAGTCAGAAATTATAGGGGAGAGTGCAGCAGTCAGTGTAAAAAGAACGAGTGCACCCCATGTCCAGAAATGACCAAGAAATGCAGGTGACAATGACAAAGCAGATCATGAAACCTATCCTGGGTTGTTTGAGTGCAGTCCATGCTTCTGAGTGGAAGGTCTCTGAAATCAGCTGAGTATTCATTTGAAGTTCAAAGAGGACAAAAAACTGGCAGAGGAGTCAATTCTGACTCTGGTGATGCCCTTGCAGTGTGGATGAGATTTGCTCTGTAGTTTATTCGAGGCTAAGACCTTTCAAAGGCAAATCACCAGGCTGATTTGGTACTTTCAGGTGGGTCTAGAGTGGCCATCTTTCAGTTGTTGTTAGGTGAGTTTGAGTCAACTCTGACTCACAGTGACCCAGTGTATTTTCAGTCTCTGCAGTGCTTAAACCCATTGTTGCAGGTACTTTTAATTGTTTTCAGGTGCAGTCAAGTCAAGTAAGACTCATGGCAACTCTGTGATCAGCAGATTGAAACCTTGACCTGTCCTGCCCCATCCTCACGAACTTTGGTTGCAAACCGAGTGTACAGTATTTTTTATAAGTATTAATAATGAGACAGAACACCAAGAATGTAGGAGAACAGAGGTAAAGCAGGAGGTGAACAATTCTGGAACAACTGAAGTGAACTGAAGCGCGGATTCCAGCTTTCCTGTCTTTATTGAAAATTGCCAGGGAGTAAATTACAAAAAAGAATTCAATGCAGGTGAAGCTAAGCGTTTTCTATTGAAAACCTTCTGCTTGACTCAAGAAGGAAGGGTTAGCAAATACAATGCAAGAGTTCTGTAAACGTTTAAGGATTGCCTTAGTGCTTCAGGATTAATTCCAGCTAGAACCAGCCTCCCTTATAACCTGAAGTAGCATTCTGTTCATTACAAATATGTAGTATGAACTTTGGCTTCCCATAACCTTTCTGTCATGCTCACGTTGCAGTCTCTGTGTCATTCTATTTCCTCTAGAGTTTTCCTCTTTCACTGCTCCTCCACCTTTGTCAGTGTGATGTCTTTTTCCAAGTGTGATTCCCTCCTGACAATATGTCCAAAGAATGTGAGACAGTTTCACCATTTTGGCCTCCAAGGAGTGGTTGTTGTTGCTATGTACCATCAAGTCGAAAATGAGCCATAGCTGACCCTCAAGCAGGTTTTCAGAGGCATTTAACACACAGGAAGAGGTTGCCCATCTTCCTGTGGAGCAGCTGTTGGATTAAAACACATGCCTTTGGGCTGGCAGTGCAGCTCCTTATCACTAGGACACCAGAGCTCCCTCACAGAGGAGGAGAGAGCGGTAAATGAAGTGTTTGTGTCTATGTTGTTGCTAAGTGCCATAGAGTCAAATGCAACTCATAGTGACCCTATTAACAACACATCCGAACCCTGTCCTATCCAGTGCCATATTAATAATTTCTGACATACTTGAAGCCATTTCTGTAGTCACTGTGTCAATCTATTCAGGTGAGGGTCTTCCTTTCTTTGGCTTCACCTTTTCAAGCATGATGTGCCTTTTCAAGGAATAGCCTCTCCTAGCAACATGCCCAAGGTATGTGAGGTGAAGCTTTTGTCATCTTTGCCTTCAAGGAATGCTCTGACTGTACTTTCTCCAAGATATAACTCTTTATTCATTTAACAAGTGATTGAAAAGACATATGGCCTACATGAAAAAATGCTCAAAATCATTGGCAATAAGAGAGATGTGAATCAAAACCACAATGAGATACCATCTCACCCAGTAGTAGTGGCAAAGTTTAACAGGATAGTAAGCAATACATGTTGGTGAGGATGTGGAGACATAGGAACTTTCATACCCTGTTGGTGGGATTGTCAAATGGTACAAACACTCTGGAAGGCAGTTTGATGTTTCATCAAAAAGCTGAACATAGGATTCCATATGACCCAGCTATTCCACTACTAGGAATATACCCCCAGGAAATTGGAACTGAGACACAAATGGAAATTTATATACCAATGTTTATAGTAGCATTATTTACAACCACAAAAAATGGAAACAGCACAAATGTCCAACCACATTGGAATGGATTGAGAAATTGTGGTACATTCACACTGTGGAATACTACACAGCCTTCAGGAGCAATGATTTTGAAAATTTCTATATAACTTGGGAGAGACTGGAGAGCAGCATCATGCTACATGAACTAACTCAGTCTCAAATATTGCATAAGACCATTATTGTAAATATAGAAGGATAACTAGTAAAATGTCTATGATGATCTAAGGGTGGAAGGGGTGAGAACAGAAGGGTGAGCATGGGCAGGGGAGAAAACCACAGTGTTGAACAATTTTCTGGATGGAGTGGGTGTAAAGGAAATGGGAAAGATCCCGTAGGGATCTGAAAAGACAGGGTAATGGTAGGTATAGTTCAATGGTGATTAGTTTTCTAAACTACAATGAATAGGATTGATAATATGAAACAATGTGAAAGAAGATAGTGTAAAACACAATGTATACAAACTTTATAATAAAAATCGAACCAATATAAAATAAAAATTAACTCTCTCTCTCTCACACACACACACACACACACACACACACACACACACATGGACTATGGTCTAAATTAAGCACACCTTAGTTTTCAAATGGATTTCATTTCTCAGCAATCTGATGAGGTCCCTGATTGCACATTTCCCCAGTACAATATGTCTCCTGATCTGACTGCTGGTACCAAGGATGTTGATTGTAGATCTCAGTAAGATAAAGTTGTTGATATTTTCAATCTTCTCCATTTATCATGATGTAGCCTTGGTGGTGAGAATTCTTGTTTTCTTGACATTGAGATGCAATCCATTTTGAAGGCTGCAGTGTTTGATCTTCTGCAACAAGTGCTTCAAGTGCTCCTCACTTTCAGTAACCAAGATTGTGTCATCTGCATAATGCAGATTGTTTTTAAGTCTTCATACCATATTCTTTTCCCTTGTGCCCAGCTTCTGGAATAATTTGCTTGGCATACAGGTTGAATAGCTCTGGAGAGATGATTCAACCCTGATGTATACCTTTCTTAATTTTACAACATGTAGTGTTGCCTAGCTCTGTTTGCACAGCCTTTTGGTCTGGAGCACAATTAAGTCTTCTGGGATTCCCATTCTTCCCAATATTAGCCATAATTTATCAAGGGCTTTTGCATAGCCAGTCAAGCACAAATAGACATTCTTCCTGCTTTCAACCAGGAATCTGACATAAGCAATGATATCCCTGGTGCCAAGGGCTCTTCTAAGCCCAAGTTGAACACCTGGTAATTCTCTGTCAATGTACTTACAACTGTTCTAGTTGTTTTTGCATGATCTTCAGCAATATTTTTCTTGCATGTGATATTAGTGATATTGTTTGATAATTTTCACATTCAGTTGGATCACTGTTCTTGGGAATGGAACCCAATATGGATCTTTTCCAGTCAGCTGGCCAGACAGCTTTCTCCAAATTTCTTGGCATACACTGGTGAGCACGTCCAGGACTGCATCTGCATTTAAAACATGTCAGTTGGTATCCCATAGATTTCTGGGGCCTTATTCAAGTCTTTCTCTGTGTGTGGTATTAATTTGCTGTTGAGCATATAAGCACTAGTTGAAATATTACATGGTTGCATGATTGAGAGACTAAGGAGCTTGGATCCAGGAGTGTGGGCAGGAGGTTTGGGGAGGAGGAAGAGCAGTATGAGCTGGCTGGAGAATGGTAGAATGGTGAAGCTGCTGGGAGGGTGCTAGTCAGAGTTCCATTGAGGGCATTTCTCCAGCAGCCCTAGATGAGAAGGTAATTGCTTGGGCTTCTCCAGGTTTTTGCTGGATGAAGAGGATGGTGGTTATCTGTAGGGGCTCATTTGTAGGGATTCAGCTATATTTTTATCTGAGTCCCAGCTGATGATCTGGGATGAAAGCAGAGACCCATACGGCTGAACAGCAGTGAAGGGGCAGGGAGGAAGGGATAATAGGGAAGGGCGTTCGAGAAGCACATCTGTAAGGCCAGGCAGGTTTTGAATTCATAATGTTTAGGCAATTGAGGGTGATGGAAGGGCCAAGGTTTCTTTATGAGAAGTAGAGCAGAGAGCAAACTATGCCTACCACCTGCTGAACTTGGCATCTGTGCTAGGAATGATGGGCACAAGGGGTACAGGCCAGTGCTGTTAACAGTAGGGTGAGGGGAGCAGGAAGTGATTGGGAATTAACCTTCAGGACATTTAAAGAATGAAGGGAGGAAGCTTAACTTGAGGGACAGGCTTCTGGTCCCAAGAGTGAACACTCTATGTGCTCCATGAATCACATCTCCACTCTGCTGAGCCCCATGTCTGCCCCTTGATTGGTGTGTACCTCACACTCTGGGTATGGCTAAGGATGTAGGGGCTCTAGAAATGGCCATGCAGGACTGTCCTTTGCTTCTAATTCCTGAGAAAGAGGCCTTGCATACAGCAACTCCCTTAATCAAAACTCCTTGAGACTGCGTGCTTAGTATCCCAGGGATGCTCTTCCTGTCCACAAGCTCTGATCTGATGGCCTCTATGCCCCAGGGTTGGGGGATCATATCTGACCCATTTGAGTCAACTGTAGCCTTGCAGTTCTAGGTACAAAAGCATCCCTCCCATCCCTGGCGTAGGACTGGTCAGCACTGCCTGGCAGGGAGGGAGTCCTGAGGAAGGCACTGTAAAAACAGGAACATTCAGCAGACCCATAAAGCAGCCACTGGCAATGGCGTGCCTCCAGATTCCTTGTTACATGGAGGCTTTATTACGTAAGCCAGCTTTAGTAGAAGCATCTAGGGAGCTCTGGTGACGTTACACCTTTCTAGTGGTTCGAATCTATTAGCAGTTCTGAGGAAGAAAGAGGAGCAATCTCCTCGGAGGGGATCTGCAGCCTTGGAAACCAAATGGAGAGTCAGCTGTGAGTTGATTCTCACTCAACGGCAATGAGTTTGAGGGTTTTTTTTTCACTAGAAGTAACTAGTATTTGGTTGCTGCTAGCCCTTGATGTCTAATCATACATACAGGTTCACTGAGTTTTCCTTTTCTCCAAGATGAAGAACAGGCCTGCACATGCCTTACAGACAGAGAAATCTAGGATTTGTTGAGCACTGGTGGATCCCTTCTCAGAGGACTCCAGGTGAGCACAGTCTAATGCCTACATTCATGGGCCTCGCGTGATCAGAGCAATTTAGGAAAAGAAAGTGGAAGGACTTATAGTGTCTGATTTATCTTTGAAAAGTACTGTTTAGTAAGTGAAAATGGAAGCCACATACTGAGACAAAAATATTTTAAATAATCTATCTGATTATTCTACAAGCAAGATTTGAAAACTATTTCTATGTGTCCCCATACCCTCAGGCACCCCACCCTTAAGCTACATTTGGTGTTTGCCCTGCTTTCAGCTGGAATTCAGGACCCATCTCCACAGACAACAGGTGTTCTTGGTCCGTGCCGCCTACCGCGTGGCTCGATCCGCTCTGCTCAGGCATGGTGTCAGGTAACTCACATTCCCCACCTCCACACAGTGGCTGCTGGACCTTGTGGGTTTTACAATGTAGTAGTTATTGTTATTGTTAGGTGCCATCGAGTCATTTGTGACTCATAGTGACCCTATGTACAACAGCCCTAAACCCTGCTCTATCCTGTGCCGATCGCACTGCCTCTGACACCCCCATCCCGATTACCCTAGTCACTGAATCAATCCACCTCATAGAGGGTCTTCCCCTCCTGCGCTGTCCCTCCACCCTACCAAGCATGATGTCTCTCTCCAAGGACCTGTCCCTCCTTGAAACATGCCCAAAGTAAGTCAGACGAAGCCCCAAAATCCTTGCTTCCAAGGAGTAGCTTGGTTTAACCCTCTACAGGATGAATCTGTTTGTTTTCTTGGCAGTCCATGGTATTCTCAATACTCTTCTCCAGCACCACAGCTCAAAGGCATCAATTCTCCTTCTGTCCTCCCTAGTCATTGTCCAACTCTCTGATGCATAACAAGTGATTGCAAAGACCATGGCCTGTATCAGGCACACACCTTAGAGCAATAATACAGACCAAATGGGAAGTGCATCAGGGATGTGAGCTGTCTCCATACCTTTTCAATTTGTATGCAGAACAGGTCATTTGAGGGGCTGGACTCTATGAGGAAAAATGTGGCATCAGGATTGGTGGAAGACTCATCAACAACCTGCGTTATGCAGAGGACACAATCTTGCTGAAACTGAGGCAGACCTGAAGCATCTTCTATAGAAGGTCAAAGACTGTAGTCTTTAATATGAATTGAAGCTCAACATCAAGAAAACAAAGATTGTCACCACTGGGCCAGTTGGCAACATCATGATAGTTGGAGAAGAGATTGAGATTATTAACAATTTCAACTTGCTTGGTTCCACAATCAACACTCTTAGCACCAACAGTTAGAAAATAAAAAGATTAATTTCTTTACAGAAATCTGTGGTCAGCAACGTCGACAGAGTGCTGAAGAGCAAAGATGTCAGTCTAGAAACTAAGGTGCAATTAATCCAGGCCATGGTCTTCACAATTAGCTATGCATCAGAGAGCTGGACAGTGATTAAAGATGACATAAGAAGAATCGATGCCTTCGAGTCGTAGTGCTGGAGAAGAGTTTAGAACAAATTATGAACCGCCAAGAGAATTAACAGGTCTGTCCAGAGAGGGTAGGAACAAGCTACTCTCTGGAGGCAAGGATTTTGAGACTCAGTCTCATGAACTTTGGGCATGTAGCCAAGATGGGCCAGTCTTTGAAGAAGGATATCATGCTTGGAAGGGTCAAGGGACAATGCAAGAGAAGAAGACAGCAGATGAGCTGAAATGACACAATAACTGGGGTGATGAGGGAAGGTGTTTCAGAGACATTGAGATTGGCTTAGGATAGAGCAGGTTTCAGGGCGCTTGTGCATAGGGTTGCTATGAGTAACAAGTGACGTGATGTCGTATAATAACATGTGCATGATCACCTGAGGTCCAGGTGTATGCCCTTTCTCTAAGAAATGCGCCAGGAGTTATTCATCAAAAGGCAAGTGAGTTACCACAGTGACAACTCAGCCTGGCCCCAAAGGCTGGAAACTCAACCCGTTTGACCCCTGATACTTTTCACCCCGTGAAAAGAATGGCCATTTGCCAGGGCCTGAGGCTAAAGCAGGCCTGCTGCACAGCTGTAGCCTGCTCTGGCCACCATAGCTCACAGGAACATGGGCTGCAGCAGTGTTCGCGGGTGTGGAATGTGCTGCCTTCAGAGCTCAAGAGGCCTGTCAGGCCCTGGGGTTGGCTTACGTGTTGTGGAAATGTGTCTTTGATTTCAGAACAAATTTCCCAGCACACCCCAACTACAGTGAGGCTTGAGTCGCCATGCCTCCCAGGGTTTGTCTCCCACTCTTGGGTGAACCCCGGTCCCCAACGCCAGCACACTGGCCCCTATCTTGCTGTCCTGTTCAGCCAGCGGGGTTCCACCATCCATTGTGGTTAACTTTTTTGAATTTCCTGGCATAGCAGAGACTTGAGTCTCCATGTGATGATGTTACCACAAGAGGGCAGGGGAGCGCTTCTCTCAAAGCTTGCCTGTCCCTTCTGGAGTAGAGAAGGAAAAAAAAATGGAATCACTCAGTGCTCTTCTCTGACAAGAAGAACAAGAGAGAAATAGTCCCCGTGCTGGGGAGGGACACGTTCCTGAGCTGCCGGCTCTGCAGACAGCTCTGGCAAAAGCTCAGAGATTTCGAACACAGACGCTCCAGGAGGTGCGTGGGGAGCAGCAGCTGGCAGGCCGTAGGAGGGTAGGGAGGAGGCTGGTATGTTGGAGATCATGGGCCAGCCAAGATGGTGTGTGCTCACTGCTAAGCTGAGGACTGCTTAGCTCTGTTTAGTGCCTGCTGGCCACTTGGTTTAGCTGTGGCCCCTGCAGGAGCCTAGGGTCACCAGCTGCACAGATTGTGTGGTCCCAGAAGGGGTTGTCTCCATACTCATCCTCACCCAGGCATTCCAGAATCCCCAACAAGCCTGTCAGGAGGCATGTGTGTCCTGTGGCTGCCCTAACACACCTCTAGGAACTGGGGGACTTCAGTCAATGGAAGTGCATTCTCAGTTCTAGAGGCGGAAAGTCTGAAATGAAAGTGTCAAAATTCAAGTAAAATCAAAGGAGCAAAGCAATGATGGTCTGAACCACCAGGGAGCGAGCCCATCATGTGAGGACAGAGCCAAAATTAGGGGACAAAAAGACAGTGATGACCCCGAAAAGCTCAAAAGCAAAGAGACTTCAAGGGGAACCCCTCCTATAATACTTGAACAAGAAAATGACCAAGACTAGTCTTGGGGTGCTTGCTCTTTGGACCAGCCAGTTGGTGTCCTGCTGTTTGCAGGGACATCTACATCCAAGTCCTTGTCATCGTCTGAGTGACAAAGGGCTGCCGTGCAGTGAGACCTTCCAAACACTGTGGAACATGATTCCAGTTCCTAGAGCACACAGACACAAGTGTACAGGTCAACAGCTCCACGGAGGACGGGCCTTCTCGCTGACTCCCCAGAGCTTCACCACTGCAGGCTGCAGGGAGATCGGACTTTCTGGGAGATTGGACCCCTCCGACAAACCGCCATAAATGACTCTGACCGCACATTGCTTTTCTATTTGTAAATCGAGCTCCCAGGACTCATATACTAGAAGTTTCTAAACTTAACTTAGAATCCCATCCTCTTTCCCCAGAATACAATCCTGGAGTGTCCCCAGAAATGCTTGATGAAAATATCTGAGTTTCAGAATTTACAAAAAATGAGCTCCAGTGTGCCTTGTCCTACTGGCCATATCTCAAAAGGACTTCTTAATGAGACATGGATTACAAATGGAATTAGGGAAAGAAGGAGGAAAAAGGTGTACCAATAAATAAATTGAAAGCCATCCTTTCTGAGATTTCACTAAAATCCCAATTAATGGTGGGGGGGAAGGACTTCTTTATAGGTACAGCAAGGGACTGACGCTAGACCCGCCCTCCTGGGACCACCCAGGCCACTCTATGGTTCAGGGAGGTGTCCATAGGGGCCTGGTCACTAAGTGACCATCATACGCAGATGCCCATGGTGTGTGTTGGACATGTTATAATCTTAAGTAATTGCTGTGTCAGTATTTGCTTGTCAAAATGGGCACCATCCAGCCCTGCAATGCCTGTCCCTGCCAGTACTGGCCACCCATGACGCCCAGGATGGCTGGTCATCGGGACCCCCGGTCTCCTGAAGGCCTGGAGAAAGCCTGACACTGGCATTCCTGACAGGTGTACCTCTGCCTGGAAGCAGAGTCCCCCAGACCTCCCACAATCAAGCATCTCCTCAGCATGAGCTCACCTCGCTGCTCAGGTCAGGTCTGGCCCTCGGGGCATCTGGTCTTGGCCCACCATTACTGGACATGCCTTACAGCCAGATGTACATGAAGCCACTGAGAAACAGCAGGAGTGTGGGTGAGAGGCTGAGGGGACCACTTTCTAGGGGTGAGTTCTAAGGACACGAGGGAAGGCTCCATCTGGGGCCCTATCACCCCAGTCCATGGTATTTCACAGGGTATCTCCTTGGTGTAAGCTCCTCTCCTCTGGGCCAGCTCCAACTGGAGGAAACAAAGTATGGAGACTTGAGCTTGATATGTTGACAATTAGCTACTTCTTAAACCAGAAGCTGAAGTGAAGGATCCCTCACATTTCAGTTCATGAGCATGTAAATCCGGCCACCCAAGTGCAAAATCCAACCCTAACCCTTAGCTCCTGACTCGTAGCAGTCCTCGAGGACAGAACAAAATTGCCTGGGAGGCCTGCCGAGGCTGTAAATATTTATGAAAGCACTGTATCACCTTTCCTCCTTGGAAGGACTGGTGGATTCAAGTCTCCAATCTTTCCTTTAGGAACCAAATGCTTAATCTACAGTACCACTAGGGCTCAGAAAATTATGTCTAAATTCCTTGGACCTTTTAAAAAGAAATGTGGCCAGCTCTCGACTGCCCTTCATGTCTCCAGAAGGTAGGTTTTCTGCCTCAATGATGATTTTTTTCATGATATCCTGGATCCCCTCAGCTTTGGCTTTCTCTGGGGGACAGAGTCCCTGGGGCAGAGTCCAGATGAGAAGGCAGCTGTGTGCTCTGGGCCAGCATGGGACAGAAGGGGACAGGATGGAATCCTTCCAGCTGGTGGAGTTGTGTCCCGAACGAGAGAGTCGGGGAATGACTCCCACGGACCTTCTGTAGTCCACGTTCTGGCAAATGTCAGAGTGCACGCTGTGCCTCCAAACAGGCCGGCGTTCATGCTTGGACCGTTGTTTCTGGGTCTCGTGGCTGCCCTTTCAGCTGACTTCGTCAACGGAAAGAAGGAAAGGGGGCAGGGCCTGGATTTCCATCTTGGATGATACACATAACAGTGAGTTTTGCTGATTCACAAGGAGTCACCATTAGAGAATTGTATCTCCCCAAGATATGTGTGTGAGTCCCTTTGCCATCCCTTTGTGATCCCCTATCCCGTCTTTGTTAGGTCTGTTAGGCCATATCAGTGTGGCGTGTGTCACAAGACAACAGAGGGGTGTGGGATCCATCTAACACAGGCTCTGGGTAGACTTAGAGAAGACAAACAGGTTGGGGGAACCTTGTGGTTTCAGGGCGCCTGAACAGTGCATTTGCACCCAGGTCATGTGAATGGCTGGGTAGAATTTACTCTCAAACGTGACTACTCTGGGATTTCAGTTGCTCTTTTCCTTCAAACGGTCTTTCCGTTTTATAATCTTCACAAGATTAAAATGTGCGAGAGACATGCACTATTTGCAAGCTTGTTCACTCCAGCTACATCCTGGGGAGCTCCTGCCCCTTCTTTCTGGTCATCTGCACAGTGGGCAAATCATGTTCTTGAACTGCTGGTGGGCCTGGGGGAGCACCCAGCAGCTGAGCCGAGCCCAGCTGGGGACGGAGGCGGGGGCTTTGCTGGTGCAGTCCTCTGCACGGAGGAGAGGGACTTGTGAGCTGCGTAGGGTTGAGGTGTTGGGGCTTGGACAGCAGGTCTGTAGAGAGAGGAAGCAGTGACAGAGCTGAAAGAGAAAGCAGACATGAGGTGTCAAGGAGGTATTTCCTGGCCCCTTCTGCTGTGCCTGGGCCCAACCATCTCTCAGAAACCAGGCCCAGTGCCTCTGTCCTGAGTCTATGCCATGTAAATGCGCTGTTCAGTGGTTGAAGTTGTGCTGGGTTCAACCCATCAGGAGCAAGGCAGCTAATGCCCTCTGTAAGGTTTAGAAAATCCATAAGAAAGCTCATGTGTCCTGGTGGCATTCGTTCATTTTGAAAATGAAGGAGCCCCAGTAGCTCTCGACTATGCCACCAGCATTCCCTGTGCTTAAGTTGTTGTGTGCTGTGAGTTGGAATGCCTGATGACCTAGCGGATTTTCAGAAGCAGAAACTAGCAAGGGAGGAGCTTGCCCATCCTTCTGCAAAGCAGATGGTGGAGTCAAACTGAATGCCTTTAGGATTGCAGAGCAGCATCTTACCACTAAGCCATCAGAGCTCCCTCGCTTTAGCAGTTGTTGTGTACCACAAAGTCAGAACCGACCCATTGCTGATTCTCTAGTGGGTTTTTGCACGGGAGGAGATTGCCCATACGTCTTTCGTTGAGCTGTTGGTGACGGTGTGCCTTTGGGATTGCAGCACAGCTTCTTGCCACTAGGCTATCAAAACTCCCTGAAAGAAAAAACAAAAACAAAAAACACACAACCAGTAGAGAAGATAAATGGATGGTGAGGGAACAGCAGGAGGAGATGGGCTCAGCAGGAAACTGAGGCACAGAGAGTTTATGCAGCATATCCCAGGTCACCTGCTGGAAGAAGTAAAGGCGAGATTTGATTTTAGCAGTTCCCCGAGTCCTTTTCTGTACAAGCAGGGTCATTACCTTGCTCATGCAGAGAGGTAACTATTACTTAAAATCTCATCCCCATTGGTCCTTTAGCGTTCTCTGTACCTACCTCTGTTCCTCTCATTTTGTTTCTCCATCCTCTTCTCACCTCACCCTGGTCTGTCCTGCTCTCTCCCCTCTCTCAGTCCTCTCTTTCTGCCATCCCTCCCCAGCTCTGTGTTTGACTTTCTGCTCTCTCTCTGTTCTCTTCTCTCTCACCTTCGCTTCTTCTTTTGCTGTCTCTCCCCACCTCAGCCTCTCTCCACACACCTCCCCATGACCTCGCTCTGCACACTGCTTGGGTTGGGGGGTGGGGTGCAGTGTGTGTGACCATGTAAGATGACTACACATCTAGACATAGAGGAGATAGGGTTGCTGGGGTACAACTGGGAGGAAGGAAGGACTATAATTGGTGACAGACAGTGCTGGTAAATCACCTGACATTAAGCTGCAGACATACAGGTAGAGTGCAACAGTCAGGCATTTCCAGTGAAGCTGGCGCCAGATCCCAGTCTAGTGCTTTGCCCTCATGTTTCTCTATGAAGACTTGAGCTATCTCCATGCAACCAGCTCCCCACAACCTCCCTTCACCCCATGCCCTGGATTGCCAATGACCCCACTGCCCTCGGGGTGGGACTATCCCAGGCCTGGGAGAGAGTTCCCACAGCTGCTGATCCACCCAGACCACTTGTGGTATCTGAGAACTTTTCTTGGGTGAGACCGAAGGGGCGGAATGTTCTTGATCCAGCCGGATAACTTTCTGTAAACCACAGATTTCCATCTGCAGCTCGTGAAATTGGGAAACCGGGGCATGAGAACGTCAGGACATCATCGCTCATTGTGCCGGCCAGCGCCCAGCCAGAGCTCAGGGATTACGCATGGCTCCCAGCGTCTCTGCTCAAGACATGGGCCTCCACCAACCCTCCAATGTTCTGACCTACCCCTGGGACCCCCAAGGACAGATTTTTGCATCCCACAGCCCCTCATGCTACCTTTTCCTCTATCCAGTCTGAATGCCTCTGTTTTTCATTGCCTCACTGCTGGTCCTGTCTCCTTTCACAGCTGTTATCTGGGACCCTTTGCCCTGAATGTAACCCCTCCATCAAGACACTGGATCCTCTCAGAATCTGGCAGAAGCAAGCCGTCTGATTTTGTAGGAGAGTGTGAACATAATCCAGTAAGGTCAAGGTGCTATCTGATGGGGCGGGCTGTCCCTTCCTACACCACAGCCTCCAGTCACCTCTCCCTACCACCATATCTGCCTGCTCAAGTCCTCTGGTCCCACCCCTTCCTGCCATTCTCTTCTCATCCATTTATCTTCTCTGTTGCTCAAGCACATCCCCCAATATTTCTCATCCCCCCGTAAGCAGAGCAAAACATATCAGACCACTTCAAGAGACCCTGACTTTCTACAGCATCCCCTGCCTCCGATGAGCCAGCCACCATGTCAGTGCCCACCGTCTCCCTCCCTCCCCTCCTCACGTCCTCCTTCCCTTCCTCTCTAATCACACACATACTCTCTGGACAAGGTCAACCACCACCTCCGAACTGCCAAATATAGACACATAGGGCTTCGTCTCTCACACTCTGAACATGTTGCTAGGAGGGGTCATTCCTCAGAAAAAGACAGCATGCGTGGAAAGGTGGAGGGTCAGGGAAAGAGAGGAAGGCTTCCAATAAAATGGATTGACACAGTGACTGCAGCAATGGGCTCAAGTGTATCAGAGATGCTGAGGATGACACAGACAGGATAGAGTCAGGTCAGCTGTTCATAAAATCACTGAATCATAATCAACTTGCTGGCACCTAACAACAACAACAATAGCTGTGCTGCACCTGCATAATCTCCTGTTTCCTGTGTGGTTACTTCCTTTCATTTTTATTTCAGGGACCGTCTTCTAGAATCCTTGGGCATTGCAGCAATGAGCAAGTTCAGCTGCTAAACAAAAGGCTGCAAGTTCAAGTCCTCCCAATGAAGCCTCAGAAGAACGACCAGCAGATTTCCTTCCAGAAAATTAGCCACTAAAACTCTATGGTGAAAAGTTGTACTCTGGAGACATAAGGTCACAAGAGTTGGAGTAAATTCCAAGGAAATTGGTCTGTGTCCCACATCCAAGTCCACCCAGCTCTCTGGGGTACCCCACATGCACCCCTTAGCAGGTCCTTAGTAGTCACACATGACTGGGCACAGTCCCTGGGAGACTAAAGAGCTTGTCTGAAAACCCCCAAAACAGTCAGAGGTTTGCAGGTGCTGCCCCTCAGGGGCTTGATACCTCCCAAGGAAGACTTAACTGTGAACACATGAAACCTGTACCTGGACTAGGAAGCAGTAGTCAGAACAGAGCAAGGAAACACTGCATGGTTCAGGATCAGGAAAGGAGTGTGGCAAGGATACATCCTGTCTCCATACCTTTTCAATCGTATTGGGGATCATTCGGGAGGCTGGACTCTCTGAGGAGGAATGTAGCATAAGGATTGGAGGAAGATTCATCAACAACCTGTGTTATGCAGATGACACAATCTTTCTTGATAAAACTGAGGAGGACATGAGGCATTTGCTGCAGAATGTCAAGGATTGTAGTCTTCAGTATGGATTGAAGCACAACATAAAAAAAAAGGCAAAGATTCTCACCACTGGGCCCATCAGTAGTTTCATGATGGATGGAGAAGAAATTGAGGTTGTCGATAGCTTCAGCTTGCTTGGTTCCACAATCAACACTCTTGGCACCAACAGCAAGGAAATCAAAAGACAAATTGTATCAGGCAACTCTGCTCTCAGGGACCTCTCCTGAGTATTGAAGAGCAATGATGTTAGTCTGGAGACTAAGGTGTGCCATGGTTTTTGCAATTATGCTATGCATCAGACAGCTGGATAATAACTAAGGATGATAGAAGAAGGACAGATGCCTTTAAGTTGTGGTGCTGGAGAATAGTGTTAAACATACTATGGACTGCCAGGAGAATAAACAGGTCTGTCCTGGAAAGGGTGAAACCAGTTTACTCACTGGAGACAAGGATTTTGAGGCTCCATCTCACATACTTTGGGCACATGGCCAGGAGGGACCAGTTTTCAGAAAGGAACAACATGTTTGGAAGGGTGGAGAGACAGTGCAGGAGAGGAAGACCCAGTATGAGATGGATTGACTTAGTGACTGGAGAAATGGGATTTGGTCTGTTGGAGACAATGAGATTGGCTCAGAATAGGGCAGGCTTCAGAGCTAGTGTACGTAGGGTTGCAAGAGTCACAAGCAATTTGATGGCACATAACAACAAGAAGAAGGGTTCTCAAGAGAGCTCTGGTGGCCTAGTGGCAAGAAGCTGCACTGCAATTCCAGAGGCACGCAGTTTGAATCCACCAGATGCTCTGCTGGAGAAGGGGGGGCAATCTCCTTCTGTACCAGTTGGAACCGATTTGACGGTACACACACACACACACACACACACACACACACACACACACTAATAATAATGAAAAAAAATAAAATAAAAGAAGGGTCCTCAGCTGTGCTTGTAGGAGGAAGGTCAGGAGGCATTGACAGACTTCAGGGAGGTCTACCTGCCAAGCCTCATGCTACTTGAAGAATATTTTGTGTGTCCTGGGATAGTGGCCCATGAAGGGGACAAATGTGACATCAGAGGCAGCCTTGTTCCTCCCCAGCACAGTCACTCCAGGCCCATAAGGTCTTTCTGACACTGTCCTGCCCTCCAAGACACCAACCTCTCAGACCACATGCTCTTTAAGTCAAAGGTCACACACCTTTTATCTGCCTGTACAGACCTCTCTGGGTTCCAGTATCCCCAAGCCAGGTCAGGAGCTGGGCAGGGAGGCTGGAGACTTTGTCTGGCTGGCTTGGATTCAGCCCCCAAGGTGATGCTCGGGCTCAGTGTGCAATTCGGGCTGAACCAGCAGCATCTCAGGGGATCCTGGTTGGAAGCAGAACCCTGGGCCTAGCCTAGAGTGCATCTCAGTGGGGCCTGAAACCCAGTACACTGGCTTTAGAGGTAGGTGCAGAGCCCAGGAGTCACCCCTGCCAAGAGTGGACATGGACACCCTTCCGCCATTTGTGACTCAGAGTAGCTGGCAGAAAGGCGCTGGGCAGACTGAGACTTCCTGTCTCATCTACCAGGGAGCCTAAGTGAGTGGAGCTGTCCATTCTCTGGGATCCCTCATGACTGCTGGCTTTCAGAGTCACAGCCATCACCAAACCTAAGAGGACATGCTGCCTGGCCATGCTGGCCCAATGTTCCTGGCCAGGTTAGACAACAGATAATGTGGATGGGGTCAAGTCCATGGTCCCTCAGCCCGGAGGAGCCAGCTGTCTCTGTCTGCCCAGCCTGGGAGTATCACTCCTGTGGCTGGGCCAGTAGTAGCAGTACAAATGGGACATGTTGTTTGGGAACCCTCCGTGCAGAGGTGGAGGAGGATGAAATGCAAGCAGACCTGTGAGGTGGGGCAGGCACTCAGCGAGCTGCCTTTCTGCACTGCATCCCACGTAGCAAACTGCGGGAAGACACTTCCTGAGATATTGGCAGTCACAATTAGTTGGAAATGAGGTTCTAGGGCCTTTTCCTTCCCAAAAATATGCAACTGAGCAGCCAGCCACCCACTTAAAGCTAAGTGGATGGCCCCAAGCCAGACCAGTCCTTTCCGCCAGCAAGTCTGTGATTTGTCCCTGAGGGCTGTCCCCCGCACTCTGGCCTGACTGAGGGGAGATGATCAGCACTTAAAACACGCTCAGAGGGCAATGCCCCTGTACCACAGCCAGACTGTGTCCATGTCCTTGTCAGGCTGAGCCAGGTATGGGGGCCCGTCAGTGCTGAATGGCATTTCCTTTGGTTCCGGGAGGCCTGACACATCCCCCCCCCACACTAGTTCTGGCCCATGTGACCAGCTGCTGCGCAGGCCAAGCTGGCTCCACGGCCGATGGAGTAGGCGATAAACCGGCCTCACCCTGCGCTTGTGAAGAGTCCAGTGGGAAGTGGGGTTCAGATCTCCCCAGGAAGCTTGGATGGGTGTGGGTTACCTCAAGGCCTCTGAGTCAAAGGACTGGGTGGGGACCAGCTCCACGTCTCAATATTGCAAGACCATGGTCAGATTTGTCCACTTCTCATCCCCCATGAGAGAGGCTGAGACTTGTCACTTCCAGGTGTCCTCCTGGTCCTGGGGGAAAACCACAAGAAGCACCATCAGAGTGTTGGACACTTCTTCCCTGGAATATCCCTGAACTCCTATAGAGACTCAAATCTCTCTCCACTCCCCACTTGCTGCTGAAACTCTAGGTCTGTAGGGGGTCACATGAGGAGGCGGGGGTACAGTGCCACCTGGGAGCAGCATGTAGCCCACAGCCCAAGGGCCTGAAGCCTTGTTCTGCGTCACCCACAGGGGAGGGACGAACAGCGTGAGGCCAGCTTCTGGAAACACCTCCAGATGTCCATTGGTGGGAGTGTCATACTGAGGGTGCTGTGGTCACATAACCACCAAGCCCACACACAGGGATCAAGGGGACAGAGCCATACCTTGGTTCGGGTGTTGTTAGATGCCGTCACATAGACTGTGACTTACTGTGACACTGTGAACAACGGATCTCATGCTTGCACCTTCTTATCATCCTCACCATCTCCGCCACACTTGACCCCATTGCTACAGTCACTGAGTCAATCCATCTTGGTCTTCTTCTCTTTTGCTGACCCTTTACCTTTCCCAGCATGATGTCCTTCATAAGGACTGGCCCCTTCTAACATGTCCAAAGCATGTGAGGCAATGTTTCACCATCTTGCTTCCTTTCCCCAAGAGAGAACTGTCTATTCTCTTGGCAATCCCTGGTATATTCAATATTCTTCCTCAACACCACATCTCAAAGGCATCAATTCTTCTGTGATCCTTAGTCACTGTCCAACTTTCAGATATGTCATAAGCAACAGAGGAGGACTTGAAGTACTTACTGCAGAAGAGCTCAGACTAGTCTTCAATAGGGATTACATCTCAACATCAAGAAAATGAAGATCCTCACCACTGGGCCAATAGACAGTATCATGACAGGTAGAGAAGAGATTGAAGTTGTCAGTGATTTAATCTTGCTTGGCTCTACAATCAACATCTTTGGTACTAGCAGTCAAGAAATCAAAAGATGAATCACATTGGAAAATGGACTGTCTGGGACCTCTCCACAGTGCTAAAGAACAATGATGTCAGTTTAAAGACTAAGGTATACTTAATCTAAGCCATGGTCCACTCTTGGTTAACGTAGAGAGATGTCAACACCTGGGGCCAGCGAAGGCCCTCATAGTGGCCTGTGTTGGTCCAGATGGCTCACTTCTGCTGGCAGGGGCCCCCTTTGTAGGGTCAAGGTGATAGCTGGTGAGAGTCTTCATTGAAATAGGAGGGGAAGACTTGGTGTTTTGTGGTATTGAGGAGAGTGGTGTCTTCCCTAGAACAGAAGACATTAACATTGGTGATTAGAGATTGTTTGTGATATTTAACAACATAATTGCTGTTGTGTTTGATTTATTGCTGCTGAAACTCTAGGTCTGTTCTACTCCGGATGTTAATTCCTTCAAGAGTGATGATGTTCGGCTTTGACCAATTATTGGTCTTAACCTTCAGCAACTGCAATTTCAGCCCTAACACGTGTGCTATGTGCTGAGGGCAGCCATCCAGACCTCATAGATAGGCCTCTGGCGCATCCTCCCAGGCCCTGCTGACCTAGCCCAGCTGAGTGGCTCTGGGCGGCATCCTCCGATTGGGACAGGGTCCAGGTTCCAAACCTTGGGGCTTCCCTGCTTTGTCTCTTCAAGTTTCTTATCACAAGAGTGTAACTGTTTGCAATGCTGCCCTGAGAGGGCACCCCCTCTAACCCATTTCTGCAGATGAGGACACTGAGACACACAGACAGTCAGTGGTGGAGCTACCTGGCAGCCTGTGCCTTAACAAAGGTAAATGTTTGTGAAACTATAGACCAAACTAATCGGTACATAACAACAAAAACATCCTATGACAGGTTTGAAAGCAGGAGTGGCATCCACTTCCTAAACAACATGCCTCCAGAAACTCTATGAACTTTGATAAATATAGAGGGGCTTCAGGCCTTTTGTTCATAGGGTCGCTATGAGTAGTGCTTGACTCGAAGGCAATCAACAACAATAACCAGGACCAAAAAGGATTGGGCAAAGCTATCAGCCATTGTGGTGAGTGCACCTGGTGGTTACTGGATGTGTCTTACAATCACCCCAGTGGTATTTGTTAGCGAATTTATAAAGGGGCGGAGAGTGACCACCAAGGTGAAGAGACTAAGAACCTGAAGATGTACGGGCCCTGGATCAGCAAGGCCCCTTTGTGCCTCCTCTGGCATGTTCTTTCCCTTTTCTCCGTCCTCAGACCCGACTCTCCTGGCCCTCCCTCCCAGTGTCTCTGCAGACCAGGGCTGAACCCCAGTCACATCTCCTTGAGCGTGGAGCAGGAGAGTGTCTTCAGGAGTTTCAGTCACTAATGACTTTTTTAGGCCATTGCCTCACATTTTGTCTTCAGAATGCTGCCTCATTAGATCTCGCCAAATTGGATTTGGTTTTTTTTTTTTTCTTTATTCAACAGTTGTTATTATTTTTTATCAGCAAAGGAAAGGAAGACCCCTAATGAGATGATTGACACTTTGACTACAGCAATGGGCTCTTTCGTGTCAGAGATGATGAGGATGGCACAAGATAGGACAGGGTTCAGATCAGCCTTTCATAGGGTCGCTATGAATCATGTTTGACTTTACAATACTTAACAACAACAAACTTAGAAGCATAACCCATAGCTGACCCTCTGGCAGGTTTTCAGAGGCAGTAAATAACACAGGAGAAGATTGTGCATTCTTCTCTCATGGAGCAGCTGGTGGAGTCAAACTGTGTGCCTTCAGGATTGCAGCATAGCTTTTTGTCACTGACTATGCAAAAGCATTTGACTGTGTCGATCACAGCAAATTGTGGTTAACCTTGAGGAGAATGGGAATCCAAGGACACTTGATAGTGCTTATGTGAAACCTATACTTGTACCAGGAAGCAGTCCTCAGAACAGAGCAGGGAAACACTGAGTGGTTCAAAATCAGGAAGGGAGAGAGTGTATCCGAGATGTGTCCTGTCTCCACACTTTTTCAATTTATTTGCAGAACAGATGATTTGGGAGCCTGCACTTTATGAAGAGAAATGTGGCATCAGGATTGGAGGAAGACTCATCAACAACCTACATTATGTAGATGACACAACCTTGCTTGCTGAAACTGAGAAGGACCTGAAACGCTTTTTGCAGAAGGTCAAAGAGTGAAGTTTTCAATATGGATCAAAGCTCAACATTAAGAAGACAGAGTCTCACCACTGGGCCAATTGGTAGCACCATGATGGATGGGGAAGAGATTGAGGTTGTTAACAATTACAGCTTGCTCTGCTTCACAATCAACACTGTTGGCACCAGCAGTTAGGAAATCAAATGATGAATTGCATTAGGTAAATCTGCTATCAGGGACCTTTCCAGAATACTGAGATGCAATGATGTCAGTCTAAAGACTAAGGTGCTCCTGGATCCAGGCCATGGTCTTAGCAATTACTAGCTATGCATCAGAGAGCTGGATAATGACTAAGCATGACAAGAAGAATCGATACCTTTGAGTTGTTGTGCTGGAGAAGAGTCTTGAACATACCATAGACTACCAAGAAAAGATGTCTTGGAAAGGATGAAACCAAGTTTCCCCTTGGAGGCTAGGATTTTGAAGCTCCGTCTCACATATTTTAGCCATGTGGCTGGGAGGGACCAATTCGTGGAGAAGGACATCGTGCTCAGAAGGGTGGATGGACAGCACAAGAGAAGAGCATCCCAGCTGAGATGGATATAGTAAGTAGGGCAATGGGGTAGGTGTGTCAGAGTCAGTGAGACTGGCTCAGTACAAGGCAGGCTTCAAAACTATTGTACAGAGCTATTGTCGTTATGAGTCACATGCCACTCGATGGCACATAACAACAACCACCACCGCATTTTATTTTATTATTGATTTTTACTTGAGTAAAGATTTAGAAAGAACATTGGTGTTTCATACAATCACTCATAGACTTTTTTATAAAATTGATGGCCATTTCTTAATGTAATTAGAAGACCAAAGAAGAATTGATGCCTTTGAGTTGTGGTGTTGGGAAAGAATATTGATTGTCTCATGACTGTCAAAATAATAAACAAGTCTGGTTTGGAAGAAGCTCTATCAGAATGTTCCTTACAGGCAAGGATGATGAAATTTAATCTCATATACTCTGAGCATGTTATCAGGAGGGGTCAGCCCTTGGACAGAGATGTGCTGGGAGAGGTAGAGGGTCAGAGCGCGAGGACAGTCCTCAGTGAATGTTTCACAGTGACTGACAACAGGACTGAGCACGGTGGAGATTGTGAGGATGGCGCAGGATGGCAAGGTTCGGGTCTGTTGTTCACAGGGTTGCTATAAGTCAAAGACAACTGGATGGCATCTAAAACCAACAGCCAATCAACCCCCTTTCATATACTGCCTCTTCCTCCATCCAACTGACCGAGTTAATTTTTACTTGCCTCTCCATTCCTTCCCATCCTTGCTATTACACCAAGATTGATTTTGTGTGTCAACCTTTCTTTAGCTTTTTTGTAAGAGTGACTTTATACCATAATTGTCTTTTTGTGACTGGCTTAAGTAATTCTACATAATTTGTTCTAATTCATCCATGTTGTGCAGTGTTTCCCGGAATCCTGATAATTTTTTAGTGAGCTGTATTGTCTTCTGCAATCCCACTCCAGCTTAGCCTCTGTGTTATAGCTGCCATGTATTGTTATGTGCTGTTGAATTGCTTGCAACTCACAGCGACCTTATGTACAACAGCCCTGAAACCTGCTCTATCATATGCCAACTTTCTGTCTCTGACATACCTACCCTCATTACTCCCTTCACTGTATCAATCTATCTCATAAATGGTCTCCCTCTCTTTCTCCATCCCTCCACACTTCCAAGTATGACATCCCTCTCAAAGAACTGGTCCCTCCTTGCAACATGCCCAAAGTATGTCAGACTAAGCTTCAGAATCCTTGACTCCAAGAAGCAGTCTGGCTTCAACCCTCTCTAGGATAAACCTTTTTGTTCTTCTGGCAGTGCATGTTATATTCAACACTCTTCTCTAGCACCACAGCTCAAAGACATCAATTGTCTTTCTATCATCACCAGTCACTGTCCAACTCTCTGACACAGAGCAAGCAATTGCAAAGACTATGGTCTAGATCAGGTGCACCTTAGTCTCCAGCCTGACATCGTTGATCTTCATTACTCTGGAGAGGTCCCTGACAGCCAACTTTCCCAATGTAATTTGTCTCTTGATTTCCTGGCTGCCAGTACCAATGTTGTTGTTGTTATGTGCTGTCGAGTTACCTGCTACTCATAGTGACCCTATGCATGACAGCCCTAAACCCTGCTCTATCCTGTGCCAATCTCACTGTCTCTGACACATCTACCCTGATTACCCCAGTCACTGACAATCCACCTCATAGATGGTCTTCCTCCCCTGTGCTATCCCTCCGCCCTCCCATACATGACATCCATCTCCCTCCTTGCAACATGTCCAAAGTATGTCCGATGAAGCCCCAGAATCCTTGTCTCCAAGGAGCAGCATGGTTTAACCCTCTCCAGGATGAACATGTTAGTTTTCTTAGCAGTCCATGGTATGTTCAATACTCTTCTCCAACACCACAGCTCAAAGGCATCAATTCTCCTCTATCATCCGTAGTGATTGTTCAGCTCTCTGACACATAGCAAGTGATTGCAAAGACCATGCCCTGAATCAGACGCACCTTAGTCTCCAGAGTGACATTGCTCTTCAGTACTTTGGAGAGGTCCCTAACAGCAGACTATCCAATCACAATATTTAATTTCCTGGCTACTGGTGCCAAGAGGGTTGACAGTGGAGCCAAGCAAACGAAAGCTGTTAACAATCTCAATTTCTTCATCATCCATACTGATGCTGCCAATTGGCCCAGTGGTGAGAATCTTTGTTTTCTTGATATTGAGCCTCAATCTATATAGAAGTCTGCAGTCCCTGACCTTCTGCAGCAAGTGCTTCAGGTTCTCCTCAATAGTAACACAATATCTCAAAGTAGGGGACTTTACAGAACAGAGTTACTGTTTCAGAGGAGAATATACTCTCATAGGAGGCCAGGAGTACAAACCAGGCCCTCGGCATGCTAGCTCCTTCTGAGCCTTTTCCTAGTTTGTGGTGGCTGCTTTAGTCCTGGGTGTTCCTTTGCTGCTCATATCTGATTTCACATGGTGTCTCCCTCCAAGTATGTCATTCTCCACATCAGCTCTCCACTTTATAGGACACACTCAAAAGAGATGAGATAGAACCCCACTCCAATCTGTCTCCATTAATATAACCCAAGAAAAGCCCTGGTTCCAGACATGATCCAGGGTCAGCACTTCAATCTGTATTTTGGGGGGCAGAATTCAAACCCAGGGACAGCGCATAGGACTCACAGGCAGCAATGGCGGACTTGAACCTTAGAGCCTGCCCATTTCCTGAGTGTGGAGGAGGCTGATGGCACTGACCAAGCCAACCTCCCATAAATGAGAGATAATGGCAGGCACAAGGCCAGACAGACACACTCATGCTCCCTCCAAAGTAATTTAGGGGTGGAGAGATCAGGAGGAGTCACAAAGCCTTGGGGTTCCAACTCCCCTGTGAGTGATCACATGACTTCCTGCCCTCTCTGGGCAGGGCTAGGGTCTGGGACAGTACCTGAGAATGTTACTTTAAAGAAGTAGCCCTCAGGGAAATGGGGCCTGATCAAAGATGCCATCCTAATGGGTTATAGTCCACAGGCTCCTGGAGGCTGAGACTGCTCGCCCCAAAGGCATTGAGAAGCTGAGTCCACTACCCCTCAGCTTAATTCACCAGTGTGATGAACATTACCTGTCATCTGCCTGAGGGACCAGGCAGATGGGACAGACTTCCAAGTGTAGGGCACAATGCCAGGTCTCAACCAGCCTGCCATAGGGACGGCAGGAAGCAGTCTTGAGCCCAGGGACCCCAAGGGGGCTGTTCATGGAGGACTTTCAGGAGGGAGAAGGAGCTGCAGTTAAGGGTCTAGACGTGGCTGGGACAGGTTTACCTGTCATATCAAGTCCACCCCTCGATTCAGTCTCTGTGACAGGATGCAGTAAGAGAGATTGGCCTCGTGACCTGTGAGCTCCCAGGAGAACCAGCCTTTCTCCCTGGGACCCTGTGGCCCTGTTTTCTGAGGAACATGACACACATCACAGAAGACAAGACACTCTGGAAACAGACACACGTAGAATTGCTTTATTACTCAAATACTTTGAAACTTTCAAAAAGTTGCAAAAACAAAGCAAAGAAGGCTCACGTATCTCTCACTTGGGGAACCTTGTTAAGACAAAATCATGTCCTCACCAATTACATGAAGTCCTAACCCTTGCACCAGCTAGCGTGGCCTCATCAGAGGAAATAGTGTTTTTCTTTGCATATGTGTTGTTTGTTATTGTTGTTAAGTGCCGTCGAGTCATAAGTGACTCATAGAAACCCTATGAATGAAAGCCCTCAAAACTTGTGACTTTCATCCTTTCTCCAGGTTCATAGAGTTTCCGGAGGCAAGCTATCAGACTAGACTGTAATCCTAATTTCTCCTTTTTAAATTTTTTAATTGGTTTGCACACAATAATTCATATACATTGTGTTTCATACAACCATCCATATACATTGTATTTTATAAAATTAATTACTATTGAAGCTTTGTCTGACATACTTTGAACATGTTGCAAGGAGAGACCAGTCCCTGGAGAGGGACATCATGTTTGGGAGAGTGGAGGGACAGCGCAGGAGAGGAAGACCCTTGATGAAATGGATCGATTTGGTGATTGGGGCAATGAGAGTGGGTGTATCAGAGACAGTGAGGTTGACACAGGATAGAGCAGGGTTTAGGGCTCTTGTACTTAGTGTCGGTATGAGTCATAAGTGACTTGATGGTACATAACAACAGCCATGCACAGTTACTTGGGTAATGGAGGTAGGTGTATCAAAGACAGTGAGACAGGCTCAGGATGGGACAGAACTATGGCACGTAGGGTCACTATGAGTCTCAGGTGACTCAACAGCACATAATAACTTACCTATTATTACTCTGTCATTTTGAGTGCCCAATAATTCTTTCCTATTCCTTTACCTCCCCATTTACCCACTAAGTTCTGCTATTTAGTGATTTCCACTTTTCCCCTTTTTTGCCCCTTTGTCACTTTCCTCCTTTTTTTTTGGACTTTCATATACATCTTAATAGTTATTCTTCTATGTTTACAATAATGGTCTTATACAGTTTTTGTCCTCATGAGACTGGGTTAGTTCACTCAGCATAATACTCTCTAGACTCTCCCATTTTATATAGTATTTTACGAAACCATTGTTCCGTAGTGCTGGATCATATTACATTGTGTGGATGTACCACAATTTCTTAGTCCATTTACTTGTTAATGGACATTTAGGCTGTTTCCATTTTCTTGCTATTGTGAATAACGCAGCTGTAAACATAGATGTACATATCTCCATTTGTGTCTCAGTTCTATTTTCCTTGGGGTATATTCCTAGCAGTGGAATAGCTGGGTCATATGGGATTTCGATGTTCAGCTTTTTCAGGAAACATCAAACTGCCTCCCATAATGGTTGTATAATTTTACAATTCCACAACATTCACTGCTTGTTGTCCCATTAAACTTTGTGGCTGCTACTGTGGTAAGATGGAAACTCATTGTTTTGATTTGCATTTCTCTGATTCCAGTGATTTTGAGCATTTCCTCACATATCTGTTTGCCATCCAAATGTCTTCCTTTGTGAAAAGTCTTTTCATGTCTTTTGCTCATTTTGTTATTGGTTTATCCGTCTTTCCTTGTGGAGGCCCTGTAGCATTCTGTAAGCTTTCATTATCTCAAGGCCCTTGTCTGAGAAGTCTTTGCAAAATGTTTTTCCCCCACTGTTGATAAGTTTTCTTATCACCCTATTGGAAAAAGGTTTTGATGAACACAGGGATTTACGTTTTTTAATTTTATAAAACAAATTTTAATTTTAATTGTGATTTTAACAAAAGTTTACAGAAAAGTTATATTTCATTCATTCATTGTTACACATTTTTCCTTCCTCCCTCCTGTCCCTCTCTCTTAGTTCTCTTCTTTTTTTCTTTTTGATAGTCATTCATTGTTGCGCAGTTACCTCCCCCCTCCTCGGCCAGTCCTTATTTCGATGTACCTCTTATCCTGGGATGTTGTTGTACATGTTAACACCTAATCATATATTCCTTTTAAACAGTTCTTTTCTTCATCTGTTCCAGTGCAATGTTCATTATCACTCTTATCATATTCTCTTCCCAAACCCTCATGCCAGACCTGCTTCATAATAGTGGTGCTACGCAGTATTTGTCCTTTGGTGACTGAGATGGGATTTAATTTTTAGAAGGTCCCATTCATAGATTTTATCTTCTCCTTGTTATACATTTCTGACTGAATTTGCAACACGCAACTCGACGGCACATAACAACAACAATAGTTATGCCATAGGCTAGAACTTCTAAATTTGGTCCCATTTTATCTCTTATGATACTTATGATTCCGGCTTTACCCCAAGGCCTTTGATCTACCTTGAGCTGATTTTTATGTATAGAGTGAGATGTGGATTCTGCTTTAGTTTCCTGAAAGTAAGATGTCCAATTTTGCCAGCATCATTTGTTGAAGAGATTGCCATTTTTTCATTTGTTAGGTTTTGATTCCTTGGCAAATGCCAATTGACCATAACTAGATGAATTAATTTCTGGGCTCTTGATTCTATTCTATTGGTCTCTGTGTCTTTCATTGTACTAATACCATGCTGTTTTGGTCTCTACAGCTGTGTAGTAGGCTTTGAGATTAAGCAGTGATTTGTCTCTCACTTAATTTTTCTTTTTCACAAGAGCTTTGCTTATGTGGTGTCTCTTTCCTTTCCAAGTAAACCTGCCAATTGCCTTTTCTATCTCTTTGGAAAATGAGTTTGGTATGTGTATTGAGACTGCATTGAACATGTAGGTTGCTTTTGGTAGGATTGTCATTTTCATTTTGTTGAATAGGCATTTAGTTAGGTCTTTTACTGTTTCTCATAGTGTTCTGTAGTTTTCCTTTTAAAGATCTCTTGAGTCTCTAGTTATGCTTATTCCTAAGTATTTCATCTTGTGGTTGGCCATTGTAAACGATCCCTAATCTTTTCTGAGTGGAATCTTAGAAAGCAGGACAGTGATGAAACAGCCTTATGCACACAGGTAGATAGCATGTGAGGGTTCATCTGTGAGCCAAGGGGTTCCTGGGGCTACCATAACTGAGAGAGAGCTGGGGAGGCTCCCAGAATGGGAACCAGTCGTTGGCCCACTCTGGACATGGACGGTCTCCTGATGGGGTCTGTGGTCCTCACTTACTGCTCTAATTCAAATCCTGTAGCCGCTTTTACACTCCTGTGGTCCGAGAGTGCTCTGCTTGGGGAAGTGACCCTGACTGCCACAAGTGTCCTGGCCTTTCCCTGAGTTCCTTGTACAGAGCAGGGGGTGATGGGAGTCTGGGTCACAGACAGTGAGGGGACAAGCAGAGAACTCTTGTTTTCGGGGCAGCCAGGCGTCCAGACAGCCAGCCCATCCCGCGTTGCTGCTGGGTCTGCAGCTGCCCAACACACAAAGGGCCCTTGTCCACACCAAGGGGTCTGCCTGTGCCTGTCCCAGCTTCCTGGGACATGACAGGGTGTGGGAACTATTTCCCTGAGGCTGCATTTGACATTTACCATTCATGGAGGAGTTTAGGCTGCTCCCAGTTCTGCCTCCATGTGGAGGGTTGTCAGGAGCTGTGGCCCCCAGGGCAGGCGGAGACAGACAGAAGGGGAGACAGATGGAGTGAGGAAAGACTAAGCCATGCAAGACTTTTCTGGGCACACAGTTTTTTTCTTGAGGGCATTTGCACACATGTACGCACTTATGTGATGGTTTCTGGGTGGTGAAAATAATTAAGCACTCAACTACTAGCAGAAAGATTGGTAGATTGAATCCATGCATTGAATCCACACATCTCAGAAGACAGGCCCGATGATCTGCTTCTGAAAGGCAAGGCCAATATGGAGAAGTCCCACTCTGCATATGATCTACTTCCAAAAACCCAACCACTGGAAAGCCTATGGAGGACAGCTCTGCTGTGACACACATGGGGTCATTGTGAGTCAGACTCAACCCAACAGCTAACAATAACAACAACTATGTTCACATGCCTGTGTAGGCATGCACGCACTTACACACTTTCACAGCTCAACCAGCCCCAGCAGACTGTGAAATCCTGGTGCCAGATGTGAAACGCAACTTCAGAACAAGCCCCTAGTTCCTTCCCACCCCTGATGCCCATGCCCTGCTGTAATAGCGCCCTGCCTTCTGGCACACAGGCCTCTCCTTCAGGTCCTGTGGGGTCACAGGTAATGTGGGACAAAGGGGGTAGGAGAGCGTTGTCTTTGGTTTCATGGAAGTCTTGAAGACCCTGGGCTAAAGCATGCTGTTTGTTATATGCCCCCAACTGCCAGGGGTCAGCACAAACCGCAATTACGCAGCTGAGCCCCCTGTCTGCGTGTTTACAGAATGTTTGGGAGTGGAAAGCTCCTCTTGTAAACAGTGAGAGAATTGCAAAATCACATTCTCTAGCGCCTACGATTCAGAGTGGAAATTGTAAGCTATACAGCAGAACCTTTGAGGGGGCCTGGTCATTTGGATAGAAAAGTCTCCATAAGCAGGGGTAAGGAGACTGGATTTAGGGGCTGGGTTAGTTCCTGATGTCTTCAAATAACACTGGTCACCTCCACATTGCACAGTTGGGAGGCACAGACCAGAATGGGACAGACTCCGCTTCTCAATACCTCCACTCAATGTCTGTGCTCTCTGGTGCAGCTCTCTCCCCTTTTCACCGCACTGCCACAGACACCCCCTCCCCCCCAGCCCTTCTATTGCCCTTCCAGGTCCTCACCCAGGCTTCATAATGTGCTGCTGGCTATTGGATGTTTAGGGAGGACACTTTCTTGTTCTCAGCTATGCCCCCTGTAAAAGGCCCCCCCACAAAATATCCACAGATAACGATCCAGAAACTGTGAGTGAGGGGAGCTCATCCTTGATTATCCAAATGTGCCCTGTGCAATTGCAAGTGTTTTTATAAGAGAAAAGGAGAGGGCAGACATACAGAGGATGAGGCCAAGCCTCCTGAGACTCTAGCTGCTGCCACAAGCCAAAAGACCTGGTGCCCTCAGGTGCTGTGAGAGACAAGGAACTTCCCCCAGAGCATCCAGAGGGAGCACAGCTCTGCTTGCTGCCACCTTGGTTGTGAACTTCTGCCTCCCAAACTATAGAGACTCCATTTCTGTTGTAAGTACAGTGAGTGGAGCTTTGTGACAACAGCCCTGGGAAATGAATATGGCCTCTCAACCAGAGAAGCACATTTTTGTATAAACTTTCTCAACCAGTAAGGCAACCGGATGAGGGACACTCAGGCTGCTCATGTGCCCTTTTTTTTGCAAGAAAAGGGATTGTTGATAATGAGTCATAGCTCTTGAAATGTAAAAAAAAAAAAAATAAATAAAATAAAAATTTCTTTTTTTCCAGGATTTGGAGTTTTCCAAATACTAATTAAAGGGACTTTGGTGTCTTAGTCTGTAGGGAGTTGCACTGCTAACACAAAAGTGGCACCTTTCTGGGGGTTCAAATCCACCAGCTAGCTCTTCCGTGTGAGAAAAATGGGCAGTCTGTTTGGGTTCAATGTACAGCCTTCGAAATCTGCTGGAGGGTCAGCTATCAGTCTATTCCACCTTAAAGCAATGAAGTGGAGAGAACACTAATCAGAAAACAACAAAAAAACAAAAGCAGGAGCAGGCACTGTCTCTCTGTCTCCTCTAGCAGAGTCTGGAGAACACTGGCCAGGCCCTGCCTGTGTCTCCCTCCTGACTCCTGCGGACATTGCTACTTGGTGAATTTATGTTGCCTAACTTCCAGCCTTCCCCTGAATCACAATCCCGCCCCTGGGTCAGCCTGGGTCTTTCCTTTATTCACTTGTCCTTAAAAGGAGAAAATGAACTGAAGTCAAGTGACTGCTCTGGGGAAACAAGCTGTTGAGGCAAACAGGCCCTCACAGGGGATGGGGTCGGGGAGTGCTGGACCCTTCCAGGGGAGGGGTCCTGTGGGGAGCCATGCTGTACTTAGGCACTGTTTGAAGGGCAGCTACTCTTGGCTAGAGGTGGGACTCAACTCTCACTTCCACACTTCCTTGTGTAATGGAGAGACTGCTGGAACACATGTAAGAATATTCTAATACTTGCACAAACATAAACATGTATACGCACAGATAAAGGGAGAATACATACATGCATACACATGTGTGCACATATGTGCAATCATACTAAAACACATACATATATGTTGAAAAAAGTGCAAACACATGTATACACATGTACACATGCCTGCCCCCAAAACAATGTGCACATATGTGCACATACAAAAATACAAACAAATACATATGCATAGACCCAGATACGTGTGCATATATACATATAAGCACATGCGTAAAGTATATGTTCACAAATACACAGATGGGTACATATCCACATGTATGCAAAAACACACACTTTTTAAAAAGAAAATATTTATTTTTTAATTGACGTTTTAATGAAAGTTTATAGAGAACTTGGATTTATCTTCATTCATTGTTGCATTTTTCTCCCTGCTCCCCTCCAATTAATTTTCCTCTTTGAAAAAATAAAAAAGTCTTTCATTGTTGTATAATTAATTCCTCTACCCTCACCCTACTTTACTATGCAGCTCTTATTTGGGGTTGTTGTCATGCAAATGATACCTAAATATTCCCTTTAAGCAGTTCTCTCCCTCATCTGTTTGAATGCAGTATACATTTTTTTATCCCCTCTTTTCTTAGTTTCTCTCCAACCCTCATGTCAGTCCTGCTTTATAATGGTGGCGTTATGCAGTCTTTGTCCTTTTGTGACTGAGATATTTCACTCAGCATAATGTCCTCCAGGGTCACTCATTTTGTATAATATTTCATGTGTTCCTTGTTTTTTCACTGGTACATAATATTCCATTGTGTGAATATATTTGTTTGTTGATGGGCACTTGGGTTGTTTCCATCTCTTTGCTATTGTGAACAACGCAGCAATAAACATAGGTGTGCATGTATCTGTTTAGGTGGCAGTTCTGATTTCTTTAGGGTATATTCCAAGTAGTGGAATTGCTGGGTCAAATGGTATTTTCATTTCCAGCTTTTTTAGAAAGTGCCATACTTCCTTCCATAGAGATTGAACCATTTTGCACTCCTATCAACAGTGAAAAAGGATTCCAATTTCTCTAAAACCTCACCAGTATTTGTTGTTTTCTACTTTGTTGAATTTTGCTATTCTGACTGGGGTGAGATGATTATCTCATAGTTGTTTTGATTTGCATCTCTCTTAGAGCTAGAGATTTTGAACATTTCTTCATGTGTTTGTTTGCCATCTGAATGTCTTTTTTTGTGAAGTGTCTGTTCATATCCTGTGCCCATTTTGCAATTGGGTTTACCTTTATCTTATTGTGGTGCTGGACTATTTTATAAATTTAGATATAAGTCCCTTACCAGACATATTATTACCAAATATTTTTTCCCCAGTCTGTGACTTTCCTTTTTACCCT
>NW_006399978.1:2682936-2685992 GCF_000299155.1 Elephantulus edwardii | reverse complement strand
ACGTATTGTGATGGGAAAGTCTGCTGTTAGGGACCTCTCCAGGGTACTGAAGAGCAATGGTGTCACTCTGGAGACTAAAGTGTGTCTGATACAGGCTCTGTTTTTGCAATCACTTGTTATGCATCAGAGTGGGACAATGACTAGGGAAGATAGAAGGGGAATTGATGCCTTTGAGCTGTAGTCCTGGAGAAGAGTACTGAATGTACCATGGACTTCCAAAAAGCAAACAGATTCATCCTGACGAGGGTTAAACCAGACTCCTCCTTGGAGGCAAGGATTCTCAGCCTTCCTTCGTCTGACATACTTTGGACATGTTGTAAGGAGGAACAAGTCCTTGGAGAGGGACATCATGCTTGGGAGGGTGGAGGGACAGCCCAGGAAGGGAAGACCCTATATGAGGTGGATTGATTCAGTGACTGGGGTAATCAGGATGGGAGTGTCAGAGACAGTGCGATTGGCACAGGATAGAGCAGCATTTAGGGCTGTTGTACATAGGGTTGCTATGAGTTGCAAGCGACTTGATGGCACATAACAAAAACAACAACATGTGGGGTGAAGGTTTATCACCTTTGCCTCCAAAGAGCACCCTGACTGTACTCTTTCCAAGACATATTTGTTCTTTTGGCAGTCCATGGGATCTTCGGTTCTTCTCCAAAACCACATTTCAAAAACATCAATTATTTTGTCATCCTTTTTCATTGCCCAGCTTTCAGATGCATAGCAAGTGATCAGAAAGACCATGGCCTGAATCAGACAAATATTAGTTCTCAAACTGACATATTTACTCCTCAGTAATTTGGAGAGGTCCCTAATTGCAGATTTTCCCAGGAAAGGTAAGTACATAATATTGTTGTGTGCTGTTGAGTACAACTCACAGCAACCCGAAGAATAAAAGATCTGAATTCTTTCTATCCTGTGCCATCTTCACACTTCCTGACACACAAGAGCCCATTGTAGCTGTCACCAGGTTAATCCACCTGGCTGAGGGTATTCCTCTCCTTTGCTGACCCTCCACCCCTCCCAACACCATGTTCTTCTCAGAGGAATAGCCCCTTCTAGCAACATTTCCAAAGTATGTGAGGTGAAGCTTCATCATTCTTGCCTCCAAAGAGCATTCTGCAATACATATCTGTTTGTTCTCTTGGCCGTCCATGTGATGTTCGGTGCTCTTATCCAACACCACACCTCAAAGGTGTAAATTCTTTTTCTGTCTTTGTTATTCATTATCTAGCTCTAACATGTATAGAAATTAATCAGAAAGACCATGGCCTGAATCAGAGACACCTTATTCCTCAAACTGACATCATTACTCCTCAATAATTTGGAGAGGTCCTTAACTCCAGGTTTCCCCAGTGCAATGTATCTGCTTATTTCCTGACTGCTGATACCAAGGGTATTAATTGTGGATCCAAGCAAGATGAAGCTGTTGACTCTTTCAGTCTCCTCTCCATGCTGCCTATCAGTCCAGTGGTAAGCATCTTTGTTTTCTTGACATTGAGATATAATCCATACTGAAGGCTGCATTCCTTGATCTTCTGCAATAAGTGCTTCAAGTCCTCCTCACTTTCAGAAAGCAAGGTTGTGTGATCTGTATAACGCAGGTTATTGATGAGACTTCCTCTAATCCACATTCCTTCTCATAGAGTTCAGGTTCTTGAATAATTTGCTCAGCGTACAGATGAATATGTATGGAAAGAGAATACAACCTTGACACATTCTCTTCTTAATTTTAAACCATCCAGTGTTCCCTTGCTTTATTTGCACAACAGCCTCTTGGTCTAGGTACTGATTTCTCATGAGCATAATTAAGTTGTTAATGGGAGTTCTGGGACTCCCATTCTTCTCGGTGTTGACGATAGCTTTATGTGATCCATACGGTTAAATGCCTTTGCATAGTCAATAAAGCATAAATAGGCATTCTTCTGGTATTCTTTACTTTCAGCCTGGATCCATCTGACATTAGCAATGATATCCCTGGTGCCATGGCCTCTTTTTAATCTTGCTTGAACTTCTGGTAGTCCCCTAGCTATGAACTGTTCTAGCTGTTTTTGAATGATCTTCAGCAGTATTTTGCTTCTGTGTGATATTAATGATATTATTCAATAATTTCTACTTTCTGTTGGATCACTTTTTTTTGGGAATGGGAACAAAATTGGACCTCTTCTAATCCATTGCCCAGACAACTGTCCTCCAAATTTCCTGGTATAGACTGATGAGCATAGCCAGGGCTGCATCTATTAATACCTTCAATGCACCTTCTAATTTCTCCTACGGTACTGCTCCTGCTCATATAGTACTTCCTAAATATTCAGTGTCAGTCAATTCTTTTTGGTACAGTAACTCTCTGTATTCCTTCCATCTTCCTTTTATGCTTCCTGGGCCACCCAATATATTGCCCATAGCATTTTCGATAGAGACACAAGGCTTAAATTTGTTTTTAATTTCTCTCAGCTTGAGAAATGCAGGGCAAGTTCTTTCCTTTTTATTCTCCAATTCCAGTTCTCTGCAACATTCCATTATAATGCTTTGCTTTGTCTTCTCAAACTGCCCTTTGAAATCTGTCCAACTCTTTTACTTCAGCATGTTTCTCCTTTGTTTTGGCTTCTCAATGCTATAGTGCAATTTTCAGATTCTCTTTTTACTTCCATTTCAATTTTTAGTTTCTCCTTTGTCTTTTGTAATGACCAGTTTCTCTCTTCATGGATAATCTTCTTAGTCTCATCCCACAACTCATCTGATCTTCAATTATTTGTGTTCAGTATTTCAAATCTATTCTTAGGATAATTTTTGTAGCAGGACTGGCATAGGGGGTTGGGAAGAGAATAAGAAAGGAGTGGATAGATATTGAACACTGTATTGGAATAGAGGAGGGAGAGAATGTTTACACTTGATCTTAGCCAAAGGGCCGAGAAGCGATAAGGGAGAGAATGTTTAAAAGAAATCATATGTAAGACAACCATCCAGAATAAAAGGTATATTTCAAAGAAGACTGGGGGATGTGGAGAGGAAGAAGAGAGAAATAGGAAATTGTGCAACAATGAATGATTTTTTTTTTT
>NW_006399978.1:2623058-2682121 GCF_000299155.1 Elephantulus edwardii | reverse complement strand
TTTTTTTACATTCAGATGAAATAGATTAAATATCGTATTTTGGTTCTCATGCATTTGTTTTCATTTTCTTTGGTCTCAATTTGAACTTGCACATAAATAATTGATGGTCTGACCCACAGTGCACCCTTGGTCTAGTTTTGACTGCTACTATTGAGCTTCTTCAGTGATTTCTTCCAGAGATGTAGTCAATCTGATTCCTATGTAGTCCATTAGGTGAGGTCTGTATGTAAAGTTGCTGTTTGTGGTTTTGGTTTTTTTGTTTTAGAAAAAATATTTGTAATGAATAAATCAATGAAAACACAAAATTCAATCGTCCTATTTCTAGCCTCATTTCTATCACCTATCCTATATTTTCCAACTGCTGTCTCTCCTTCACTGTTTCCCATTTTTGCATTCTGGTCACCAATTATCATTGACATATTGATGCATCTTGATTGCATATTCAGTCAATTTTAGATGGCAAGATTTGGTAAATATTTTCAATTTCTTCCTGTTTGGCTGTAGATGTAAGAGTGTTTATTTGAATAATAGTCATATCAACAGGTTTTCCTTGTATGTGTATTGATGATATCCTATCACTCACAACATTATATTTCAGGATAGAACTTGAAATTGGCTTTTTTTTACTATGAGTGCCACACCATAGTTCTTCTGTCTTACATTCCCAGCATAGTACACCATGTGATTATCAGATTCAGAGTGGCCGGCTAGTCCATCTCATCTCAGTAATGCCTAGAATGTTGATGTCCATGAACGCCATTTCATTTTTCAAAATTTCTGGATTTCCAACATTCAAGCAATGTACATTTTATGTTCCAATTATTAACATGTTTTTCCTCATTTTAATTGACTTTCAATCTGGGCTTTATCAGTAATACTATATCTGTGTTCCTCTACCATTCATTGGACTTTCAGAGGCATGTTATTTAAGAAGTGGATGGCCAATCCTACTTCCTCATCTGTCTTAATCTGGGAGCTCTAAAACTTGTCCACTATAAGTAAACCTTGTGGCATTTGACACATCAGGGACATAGATTTTAGTGTCACAACAATCCAGCAAGGAATCTCAGTATAGCAAACTGAAAGACAAGTGTTGTACTAATTAGAATAATGTTCTCCCAAACACAATAGACTGACAATTTAGTTTGTAATTCTAATAGGAAATAAATCTTCACATTGGGCCCTGGGCCCAATTAACTTTTAATCACAAAGGCCTACCCACTAGGTTATAATTGGTTTAAAGAAAAAACTCTCAGCCCACAACTAATTGTTAATTAAATAAAAAAGATCCAACAACCCACAACTGACTGTTAATCAAATAAAAAGACCTACCTTCCAGATCCCAACTGCTTCAAACAAGAGGCTCTCAGACAGGTCCCAATCAACTTAAAATCACAAAGGTCATCCACCACATCCTAATTGGTTTAAACAAGAAGCTCCAAGTTCACAACTGATTGTTAATAAAATAAAAAGACCAGAAAGATCACTGGGAATCATTACATAGAATTTACATTCCACATTATATCATCATTCACATGTGTTTTGGATAGGGGGAGGTTTGCACAACTCAATTCATGATGAAGTCTTTCCTCTGAGTTCAGTTCAATTCATCTTGATCTTTAGAGTATGGTCCTTTACTACATAATGGTTATGTAAAACCCTGAAGGTCCCAGAGCTCCTTGGAAGCACATTTTAAAAAAATTATTATCAATTTTAGTGAAAATTTACAGATATTTTGGATTTCCATTCATTCATTGTTGTACTTTACTCCCTGCTCACCCCTCCCCTCCAGTTTGTTCTTCTCTTTGAAAAGTAAAAGAAAAGTTCTTTCAATGTTATATAATCCCTCCCCCACAGTCCACTCCACTGTGCAGCCTACCTTCTGGACTCATGTCATGACAATAATACCTAATCGTATATACCTTTTAAACAGTTCTCTCTCTCATTGTTTCAATGCAGTATACATAGGCAAAACCCAATTATGGTAAGCCTTTTACTCTCTCAACATGATATAAATTATGCACTTTAAAGCTTTAGATAATGATGAGCTTTAGAGCAGTTTCCTTTTTTAGGAAGTATTGAGTGATAGAATATCTCAAAGATAAGCAATAATTAACATTTTCCATTAACTTGGAAAGAATTAATCTTTTAGGTTTTTTCTTCCTCCTTTTCATTCTAAGGTATGTTTCCCCAGGAGTATAATTATTGATAAAAATATAAAATTCTAATAGAGCCTCTTATTTGAAGAAGTTGAAATCCAGAAGGTAGGTCTTTTTATTTGATAAACATTAAGTGGTAGGCTGTTTGATCTTTTTAATTTAATTAACAGTTTGAGTGTTGGCTCAGAGCTTCTTGTTTAAACCAATTGCGACATGGTGGGTGGGCCTTTGTGATTAAAAATTGGTTAGGGCTCTATCTGAGAGCTTCTTGTTTGAAGCAGTTGGAATCTGAAAGGTAGATCTTTTTATCTGATTAACCATGAGTTGTGGGCTGTTTGACCTTTTTTTAACTTGGTGGGGTTTTTTTTTTTTAGACTTAACTAAGTACTTGTATTCTTTTTTCCTAAATCTCAGAGCCCAGCCATGGCTATGAGGGAGCTGTAGAGTATAGGCATGTGTAAACACATCAGCTCAGCCCAGTGATACAGGGTGATGGTGGAAGCACAGATGCTCCTGAGGAGACACAACCAGGATGAGGTATTCTGTTGGGCCAGAGAGAGGCTGCCTGGGCTAGATGAAGAGAGAGGTGTGCAGTGGTCTTAGCTGGCCCTCTCCCTCTCCCTGTCCATCTTCCTCTCCCTCTCCCTTTCCCTCTATCTCTCCCACTCCCTCTGGAGGGAGGGGAGACTCATGGGAATACAGTTTGAAAGGAGTCTGTGAGGATAAGATAGTATCTTGTGGGGTAAGCCCTATTTCTCTGGAACTACTCATGCTCTGGGACACGCCCACATTAGCATTCCTCTAGCCTGGGCTCCAAGATCTAGGTTTCTACCTGTTTGAAGGTAGGGTTGACTGCTGCATTACCCATAATCCATTATTCTAGAACCCCCTTCCCCACTCTGAGAGACCAAGAAAACAAGGGCTTTCCCCTCCCTTTTCCCTTCCTGCTCTCTCCCCTCCCCTTAACTCTTGCCAGATAATGACAGAATTTTCCATGACTCATTTTATAGTAAGACTGATAATGTCAAAGGGTGCTAGACAGGAAAACCAGAACCAAGGAGAGGCCTTATGGGTTGGAGCCAGGCCAGTGCCCTATTCTCAATGTGAGAGTCAGGTTTCCCAGCTTGGAACCTCACAAGTGGAGCTGGTGGCTCTGGCTGAGAGACTTAGACAAATCCTTCAGAGAAAGGGGTTGTATTCTGGGCCTGAGGGGTAGACAAAGATTCACCTGAGGAGGCCTCCTCTGGACTGAAGGCCAGTCTGGCTGTGAGGTTGCTGCTTGACACCTTAAGATAAAGATGAGAAGTCATCTTTACTTCTGTCCCTCCAACACCACAGACTCACTAGATGATAGGTCTGGGCCTATTTGTTTAGCTGCAGGACTCAGCCAGTCATTCCTCCTCTCTGTGTCCCCTGTATTCGAGGCTTATGGACCAGGGCCAAGGATGATTTTGTGGGTGCCATGCCCCAGCTGCCCCCTGCCTCACAAGAGCTCTTCTCCCTGTTCTCTTTTTCTGGGACAAAGACCTCGTCCCCAGACACTTGCCCAGGAACTTCATCCCAGCTCCCTGCACACCTACTGTGAACCTGACACTGCACAGTTTGCCTCTTCTTCATCCCAGGAATCTGCAGACAAGGTGCTATCAGCCCCCAGTTCTCTTCTCCATGCTCCTTCTCGGTATTGACTACTCCATGCCAAAACACACTTCAATGGCCAGGCTCACCTGTCACCCCCTGACCCCTGTCCACCAGTACCCAGATCCTGCTTACCATCTCCTGGCTCTGCAGTGTCCATTCCACCACTCATTGTCCCTCACGCCAAAGAGTCTGCTTCCCCTTCCCTATCCTCCTCCACACACAGTCCCCCCATATGTCTCTTCCACACACACCTGGCCAACCAGGGTGTCCTGACTTTACTTACAGTACTGTCTTATCATGCGGTGCAGCCCAGCCCCTCTCGACTTGCGGGCATGTAGTCTCCTCTGTACTGTGTTTGAGTGTATGAAATGCCTTTTCTTTTTATTTACTGTGATCTTTATTTCTTTTACCTGCATGTACTGTGGGGACAAGGGGAACCCCAGTAACCACTGCAGTTACTAAAACTCCAAAAGGGTACTTTATTTCAGAGTGGTGTATAAGGGAAAAGATAAAGAGTGGGAGAGTTGAACATCTGAAAGAGCATCTAATCCTGAGACTCCTGTTGGCTACATTTTACAGAAAGCTCTATACTAGTTACAGTATTGGAGCTCTATGTACATCTACTGCTTAAACAGAGTACTTACATATTCTGCTTCCTGTTTAAGAAAGACTTTTGCTATGGATAGCAAACCTACATTCCAGTTTTATCAGAGAACAGGATAGTCACAGACATAGGAAAGGAGAAATACACAATCGATGTTGTTATGTGCTGTCAAGTGGGCTGACTCCAAAGCAATGGCTCTGAACCTTTCCCTGTCCCATGCCATCCTCACCACCTCAGACATCCTTGAGCTCATTGTTACAATCACTGTGTCAATCCATATCAATGAGGATCTTTCTTACACTGACCCTTCACTTTCTGTGTATGATGTCCTTTTCCAAAGACTGGCCCTTCTTTACAACACGCCTTGAGTACATGCAATGGAATTTCACCATCTTTGTTAGGCTCAGAGGCAGAAAAGGCTGGGTGAAGAGATTGATGAGGCAAATGCTGATGAGATAAGGCCTGAGAATACATGTGAGCCAACGGAGCAGAGATCAAACAAAGTGACTGAGACTAGGTCTTACCTGATCAGAAACAAGAACATTGAACCTTAGCATCCCGTGCCCCAATGACCAGGGCGTATACAGAAGAGGCTGTCCCCAACGCAGTGTTTCAAGTATTTGAGTGACATCAGGAGCAATAGACTAGAACTGTCCATCACAGAATCCCATAGGTCAGAAACAGTCAACTATAATAAGGGACTTTATGCTTGGTGAAGAACCTTTTTCCACCTCTGCTTCTGGGAGAGGCTCATCTCAATCTTTATGATCTGCCTTTTCTAATAAAGATATTTTATCTTCATCCAATCTCCTCTCAACTATATGCTCTAACAAAGGTTTGATGCATTCCAGGTTTATTATTTCTAAGCAGAGTATATATCCAGGCTAACAACAGGGGACTCATCCTCTGCTGATCTTTCTATCTTTCTGTTGCCCTCACCTGGCTCAATTATTTGACCAGGTAAATGGGGACTAACTCTGAATTTCACTGCACATAACAATCTTTGCTTGCAAGGAGTACCCTGGTTTCATTTTCTCCAGTACAGACCAATTTGTTCTCTTGACAGTCCTTAGAAAAGTTGATACTCTCCTCCTCAAAGGCACGGATTCTTCTGTTATCCTTAGCCACTGTCCAACTTTCAAACACCTAGCAAGTAATTGAAAAGACCATAGCTTGGCTCAGGCACAGCTTTAGACTGACATCCTTGCTTGTTTTCTCCTGTTTTTGTAATGATGTTTCGCTTTCTTCATGGATCATATCCTTGATATCATCCCACAATTCATCCAATCTTTGACCATTGGTGTTCAAACACCTCAAACCTGTTCCTAAGATGATCTTGAAATTCAGATGGAATTGATTCAAGATTATATCTTGGCTCCTGTGGGCTTATTTTAATTTTCTTCAGCCTCTCTTTTGATTGTCTGACCCACAGTCTTTCCCTGGCTTAGTTTTGACTGCTGACATTGAGCTTCTTCAATGATTTCTTCTACTAATGTAGTCAATCTGATTCCTATGCAGCCCAGGTGTAAAGCCGTCATTTGTGTCATTTATAAAAGGTATTTGCAATGGATCAGTTGTTGCAAATACAAAATTCAGTCATTCTGTTTTCAGCCTCATTTCTATCACCAAGCCCGTATTTTCCAACTACTATTCCTTCTTCACGGTCTTCCACTTTTGCACTCCAGTCACCAGTTATCATTAACACATCTTGACTGCATGTTCAGTCAATTTTGGACTGTAAGATTTGGTAAAAATTCTCAATTTCTTCCTCTTTGTCTCCAGATGTAGCAGCATATATTTAAATAATAATTGTATTACTGAGTCTTCCTTGTATATATATGGATATTATCACTCACAACATTATTTTTGGATAGAACTCTAAAAGTGCACTGGAGCATTGAGAAGCCAAAACAAAAGGAAAATATACCGAAGTAAAAGAGCGGAACAGAAGATTTCAACGAGCAGCTCAAAAGGACAAAACAAAGTATTATAATGGAATGTGCAGAGAGCTGAAATTGGAGAATATAAAGAGGGAAAAATTTTCTCTGCATTTCTCAAGCTGAGAGAACTAAAAACTAGTTTAAGCCTGTGTCATAATATTGAAAGACGCTATGGACAATATATTGAATGACCCTGAAAGCTTCAAAAGAAGATGGAGGGACTATACAGAGTCACTATACCAGAAAGAACTGATTGACATGGAAAAATTTCAGGAAGTACCATATGAAGAGGAGCCAGTGATAATGAAGGAGAACTGGAAGCTACGTTGAAGGCATTGTGGGGGAAAAAAGACCACAGGAATCAATGAGATACTGGCAGACTTAGTTCAATTAACAGATGCAGCCTTGGATGTGCTCACTGGGCTATGCCAAGAAATTTGTGGGATAGCTGTTTTACCAACGGATTGGAAAAGGTCCCTATTTATTTCCATTCCCAATTAGGATGATCCAACTGAATGTGGAAACCATCAAACAACATCATTAATATTATATGCAAGCAAAATACTGCTGAAGTTCATTAAAAAATTACTAGTACAGTATATAGATGGGGAACTGCCAGAAGTTCAAGCAGGATTTAGAAGAAGCCATGTTACCAGGGATATCACTGCTAAAGTCAGATGGATCCTGGTCAAAAGTAAAGAATATCAGAAGAATGTCTATTTGTGCTTTATTGACTATACAAAAGCATTTGACTGTGTATCATGACAAGTTGTAGCTGACATTGAGAAGAATGGGAGTCCCAGAGCACTTATTTGTGTTCATGTGGAACCTATACCTAGACCAGGAGGCTGTCTTGTGAACAGAGGAGGGTTCAAAATTGCATGGTTTAAAATTGATAAGGGATTATGCCAGGCTTATATTCTTTCTCCATACCTATTCAATCTGTATTCTGAGCAAATTATTTGAGAAGCTGGACTCTATGAGGAGGAGTGTGGCATCACAACTGGGGGGAGACTCATCAATAACCTGTGTTATGCAGATGATAAAACCTCACTTGCTTGAAGTGAGAAGGACATGAAGCATTTGTTGCAGAAGATCAAGAAATGTAGCTTTCAGTGTAGATTGCATTTCAATGTCAAGAAAACAAAAATTCTTACCACTGGACTGATAGGCAAAGTCATGACAAATAGAGAGGAGATTGAAACTGTCAACAGCTTCATCTTGCTTGGATCCACAATAAACACTAGTGGTACCAGCAGTCAGGAGACACATTGCACTGGGAAAATCTGCAGTTAGGGATCTCTTCTAATTATTGAGGAGGCGGAGTAATGATGTCAGTTTGAGGACTAATGTGTGTCTGAATCAGGCCATAGTCTTTCTTGTCACTTGCTATGCATCTGAGAGCTAGACAATGAATAAGGAAAAAAAAGAATTCATGCTTTTGAGCAGTGCTATTGGACAACACTGAACATCCTATGTTCGGCCAAAAGAACAAACAGATGTGTCTTGGTGAAGGTGCAGCCAGATGCTTTTTGGAGGCAAGAATGATGAGGCTTCACTTTACATGCTTTGGGCATGTTGCTAGGAGGTGCTATTCCTTGGAGAGGGACATGATGCTGGGAAGGGTGGAGGGTCAGCAAATGAGAGGAAGATCCTCACCCAGGTGGATTAACATGGTGACTGCTGCAATGGGCTCTTGTGTGTCAGGAAGTGTGAGGATGGTGTAGGGTAGAACAGGGTTCAAATTTATTGTTCACAGGGTCGCTATGATCTATAATCAATGATTTGATGACACTGTGCTTTCTAATTCTCTGAGAACTTCCTGAGAGTAGATTTTTCCAATGTGACATGTCTTCTGCTTTCTGGACTGCTGTAACCAAAAGTGTTGATTGTGAATCCAAGTAAGATAAAATCATTGACAATTTCAATCTTTTCTCCATCTATCATGATGTTGCTTGTTGATGGTTAGGATTTTTGTTTCCTTGATGTTGAGATGCAATCCATTTTGATCTCCTGCAGCAAACACTTCAAGTCTTCCTAATTTTCAGTGAGCAAAGTTGTGTCAACTGCATAATGCAGTCTTTCGATGAGTTTCCCTCAGATCCTGAAGCCACATTCTTCTTGGTAAAGCTGAGCTTCTCAAATGATCTGTTCAGCATATAGATTGAGTAGGTTTCGAGAAAGAATACACTCTTGATGTCTACCTTTCTTGATTTTGAACAATGCAGTGTTCTCTTACTCTGGACAACAGCTTCTCGAGAACAAGCAAGAATTCTGGAATTCCCTTCTCAATGTTATCCATAATTTGTTCAGATTCATGGTCAAATGCCTTTGCATAGTCGATACAGCACAGATAGAAATCCTTCTGGCATTCTCAGCTTTCATCCAAGATCCATCAGACATCCCCATTGATAATCCTAGTTCCATGTCCTCTTCTGTATGAAACTCTTTAAATTTATTGCCACTGAACAGAAACTGACATATAGCTGACCCCCCAGCAGGTTTTTGGAGGCTATAAAGCACATGTGGGATGATTGCTTATCTTCCTCAGAGTAGCTAGTGGATTTGAACCACCCGAGAGTACTGCCTTTAGGTTAACTATGCAACTGCCTATGGACCACCCCACCAGAACTCGCCAGTGTGAGCATGCAAGTTAAGTATCAATAGGTCTGAGTGGCTATGAGAGTGTAAGCGTATGAGTCAATGACTGAGTGGGTGTGAGTTTGTGTGTGATAGTGTTTGTCAGAGTGTGAAGGATGTACATGTGTAAATCATGTGAGTTAAGGTATATGAGCAAGAGTGTGAGTGTGTCTGAGGATGAGAGTGTTAAGGTGTTTAGGAATATGTGAGTGGATGAGTGTGTGTGAGTGTGTAAGGATGTGTGAGTGTAAGAGTATGTGACTGGGTGACTGTGTGTATCTAAGTATGTGGTATATGTGTGTCATATACATAAAGGTCTGAGTGTGTGTGTGAGTGTGTTAGTGTAATTGTGCAAGCGAAGAGGACAGAAAAGAACTCATTTTGAGGTAACTGCTACATGAGGTGTCAGATCTGAGATCTCCAGAGAACACTCAGCCCAGACCCCACACAGAGTTGGGATGGGCTTGGAAGTGTGTGAGGCCAGGCAGAAGAACGTTGGAACTGCTCAGACCCCACTATTCAACACTCCGTAAAGAGGTGCAGGACCTATAAACCGAAAAACCCACTTAAAATGTTTGCATCACTGCATGTCAATACAATTGATGTACAATCCTCTGTGTTTTATTTTTTTGCCTTTGAAACTGCATTGTGAAAAGATGCAGGCTTTGCCAGGCAGCCAAGAGACCACAGCATGCAAGGGGCTGGGTCCTGGCTGAGTCCCACACTGGCATTGACCTGCAGGTGGTGGCCGGCTCAGACAGGAGATCTCCCCATGGCTGCTCCACGGCCTCCAGTCACTGGGGCCCCTATTGAGAGGAAGGAAGCTGTCTGTCCGCGAGTGGACGACTGAGCAGCCCTGGCCTGGCTCACCCAGTACTGCCCCCGGGACCCTGGCGCCAGCCTGTCCAAAGGCAAAGTGGGGAGGCTATTCTCGGAGCTTGTGCTGAGGCACAGAAGCGCCTTATAAGGCCTCTGTCCAGCAGTGTGGTGCCCTCTGGACCCGATAACCAACCCAGCCACTCAGACCACCCCATCCCCCCAGCCAGATGGGGCAGCAGGGGCTGTCTGAGTTGCTTTATTGCTTACTGGGGTCCAGTCTTCTCCCAATTTCAATGAGTTTCCATGGACTTAAATGTACTTAACTTAAAGTTGGACTGGGGTGGGATGAGGGCTGCTTGGAAGGGAAGAAAAGGAAGTTTAGAACTAGCTGGATAAGGAATGGACACAGAGCTGGGCTTCTATGCCCTTATATGATGACCAGTAGCCCAGCTGAGTCACTCCATTTGCAGGCAGTGCGGCAGGAACCAGTATTTTTAGATGTTTTTACTGGAGCACCTGGGTTAGGCCCAAATAACACATGTATTGAAAATAGTCACTTTCCAAAATGAAAAGTGACTTTATTATACAGCCCTCAATGGACGGAAATGCCAGAACACTGAGTCTAGTGGGGACTCTCCAGAGGCAATCCCGACAGAGCACCTGGCACTTCCTGCTGGCAGTGCGGAGGTCCAGGGGCACAAGGTCACCACACACCTGGGCCTCAGGGCACACACACCTGCACCAGGTCACCAGGTGATAGCTCCATCTCCCCAATGGAACCAGAGTCAGGAGCTGATGCAGGATGTGAATAGGTACTCAGGGCTGCACAAGCTTCCCTGAGGGTGGCGTGGGCTTGTGTTGACTGTTGGGCATTGTGAGGCCACCACACGAGGTCTCTGGTAGCACAGTGTGTTGCATGAGTGATTGAATGAGAAAATGAGGGGGCGAGTGAATGCATGAGCAAGGCTGGCTGTGGTAACTTCCCCATTGCCCACCAAGGCACCTTAACAGTCATTCTTGCTAGTGTCGTCCTTTGGGGACATGGAGATGGGAGATGGGCTCATGGCCTGCTTGTGAGTGTGGCCAGGTGGTTGCCTATGTCTTGTGAATACTGGGTAGGTTAAAGGTAGGTTAAAGCAATAGGAATTGTTTCTTTCAGAGTTCTGGAGGCTGGGAGCCTGAAATCAGAGTGTCCACAGGGCCATGCTCTGGGGGAAGATCCCTCTTCATCTTTTTCAACTTCTAATGGCTCCAAGTGTCCCTTGACTTGCTGCTGTGACATCACACATTGTCCTTTCTCTGTCTTTCTGTCTCTGTGCCTCTTCTCTTTCATGAAGACCACTGTCAGATGGGAGTAGGACACACCTCCTCCAGGATGGGTGGCTCTGATGGTGCAGGCTGTAGAAAGTTGTGCCACTTACTTGGGGGCAAAGCCTCTCTGTCAGTTTGAGTTCACCTGATATTCCTCCAGAGAAAGATAAGCAATCTCTCCCCATTCGATTTATAACCTCGCAAATCCACTGGGGGGTCAGCTCTGTGTCTGTTCTAACAGGACAGCATTGAGAGCGAGAGAATCCAGTATGACCTCACATTAACCTAACTGATTATCTTCAAAGACCCTTTTCCAAACAAGGTCACGTTTACAGGTGTAGGGGTCAGGGCTGGATCTCCTTTACTCTGATGGACCCTCATCCACCTCACAGCCCACTGGATGAAGTCCCTTCGTGCTTTTGATGTGGCCAGTGATACTTGTTTTCAAGATGACTGAGGGTATTGCTGAGATATTCATGGTACATATTAGGTAACAGGAAACTGCTCAGTCCCTCATTTGTCGCTGAAAAGCATTGACACCCCTACCCCAGGCCACCCCTCTGGTCTCTGCTTCTCAAAGTGTAGGCCAGTGGTCAGCATCACCAGAGAACTCAGCCTTTTCTGCTCTGGTTGTTTGTGGTATGTATCCAACTATCCAGACATAGCAGGGTAAACAATGCTCAGATTTTATCTTTCTGGGTTCTATGGGCCACTGGGACTCACTGGACCCTTCTTGCTTGGGGTAGGGGTGTCTGCAGGGACACGCTGGGTGGGCGTTAGCTGGATGTTAGTCAGCAGCATTAATGCGTGGCCTCATGCATGACTGGCAGATCTAACTGCATCGAGTCTGGGTCCATGAGAACATGTCTTGGAAGAGAGAATAATGCCTCCTGATATTGCAGCCTTGGAAATCTTAGACCTCACTGTCTCCATGCCCTGCTGTTGGTGAAACAAATCATGGAGATCCTCCCAGACTTAAGGGGAGGCTGAACACCCAATGGTGGAGATGTCGAGGTTCCCTAATCTTTGGACCACTCTCCAGAATCTGCATTTCAATGGCCTTAGACTCTTCATATACACATTAAAGTTTGAAACCTCAGGGGAAAAGACCCAGGAGTATAATCTGAAAAACCCCCTCCATCAATACAAAGGTTCTGAGAGAGAACCTGTGAGTGGCCAGCCTCAGACAAAGGTTAGCACACTTTCTTGCAAAGGGCCAGAGAGTAAATAGTTCAAGTTTGTAGACCATACAGTCTCTGTCACTTCTTCTAAACTCTGCTCCAGTATGGATAAACAATTCAGACTGGACATGGCTGCGTGCCAATAAAACTTTATTTACAAACAGATGGCCCTGGTTTGATCCACAAACATTATTTTGCTGAGCTCTGTTCTGAACCACAGAGGCATGATCCTGAGATCCTCAGCCAATTGGAGTCAGGAGCCAACTGTTCTGGTGTCATCCTAACAGTGGCAGCAAAAATATGTCTCCCGCCTACACGAGTTACTTTTCCTGAGAGTCTGTAGCTCACTTTGTAGATGCACATCCAGGTCAACTGAGTGGGCTGAGTGGAACCAGTATTCAGCTCAAGTCTTTCTGATAAGGGTTGAATTGTGCACCTCAAAAGATCTTCAAATCTTAACTTTGGTACTAAAAAAAGGACCTTGTTTGGAAATGTTGTTGTTGTGTTCCATAGAGTCAGAACTAACTCATAGTTGATCTTTTAGCAGGTTTTCAGAGGCAAAATTGCATGAGAGGAAATTGCCCATCATTTCCTCACAGAGGAGCTGGTGGATTCAAATCGTGTGCCTTTGGGATTGCAGCGCAGCTTCTTACAACTAGGCCACCAGAGTTCCCTGTTTTGAAACAGGGTCTTTGAAATGTTATCAGTTAACTAGAGTGGGATACATTCTATTGCAGTCTGATTGATGTTCCTATTGCTGTTGTTATGTGTCGTGGAGTCCTTTGCAACTCATAGCAACACTATGTAAAACAGCCCTAAACTCTGCTCTGTCCTGTACCAATCACATTGCCTCTGTCACACCCATCCTGATTACCACAGTCACTGAATCAATCCACCTCATAGAGGGTCTTCCCCTCTTGCGCCGTCCCTCCACCCTCCCAAGCATGATGTCCCTCTCCAAGGGCCGGTCTCTCCTTACAACATGTTCAAAGTATGTTAGACAGAGCCTCAGAATCCTTACCTCCAAGGAGTAGCCTGGTTTAACCCTCTCCAGGGTGAATCTGTTTGTTTTCTTGGCAGTCCTTGGTATATTCAATACTCTTCTCCAGCACCACAGCTCAAAGGCGTCAATTCTCCTTCTATCCTCCCTAGTCATTGTCCAACACTCTGATGCATAACAAGTGATTGCAAAAACCGTAGCCTGTATCAGACACACTTTAGTCTCCAGAGTGACACCATTGCTCTTCAGTACCCTGGAGAGGTCCCTAACAGCAGATTTTCCCATCACAATACGTTTTTTATTTCTTGGCTGCTCGTGCCAAGAGTGTTGACCGTGGAGCCAAGCAAACTAAAGTTATTAACAATCTCAATATTTTCACCATCCATCCTGATGCTGCCAATTGGTGCAGTGGTGAGAATCTTTGTCTTCCTGACACTGAGCCTCAATCCATACTGACGGATACAGTCCTTGACTCTCTGCAGCAAGTGCATCAGGTCCTCCTCAGTTTCAGCAAGCAGGGTTGGGTCATCTGCATAACGCAGATTGTTAATAGATCTTCCACCAATCCTGACGCCACACTTCTCCTCATAGAGCCCAGCATCTTGGATAATCTGTTCTGCATACAGGCTGAAAAGGTATGGAGATAGGACACATCCCTGGCATACACCTTTCCCAATTTTGAACCATGCAGTGTTTCCCTGCTCTGTTCTGACAACTGCCTCTTGGTCCAAGTATAGGTTTTACATTAGCACGATCAAGTGTTCTGGGATTCCCATTCTTCTCAGAGTCAACCACAGTTTGTTATGATCCGCACAGTCAAATGCCTTTGCATAATTAATGAAACACAGATAGACATTCTTCTGGTATTCCCTGCTTTCAGCTAAGATCCATCTAACATCAGCTACAATATCCCTAGTAGCACAACCCCTTCTAAACCCAGCCTGGACTTCTGGCAGTTCTCTGCTAATGTGCTGTTCCAATCATTTTTGGATAATCTTCAGTAGAATCTTGCTTGCATGTGAAATCAATGATATTGTTCTATAGTTTCCACACTCTGTTGGGTCACCTTTCCTTGGGATGGGAACAAATATAGATCTCTTGCAGTCAGTTGGCCAAGTTGTTCTCCAGATTTCTTGGCACAACTTGGTGAGCATGTCCAGGGCAGCATCCGTTAGCTGAAATATGTCAATTGATATACCGTCTATTCCTGGGGCCTTTTTTTTTTGCTATTTTCTTCGAAGCAGCTTGAACTTAGAAGAGGGAAAGTTGGACACATGAACACACACAGGGGAGGGGGGCAATGGGAATATGGAGGCATGGTTTGGAGTGATGTAATCACAAGCTAAGGAATACCTGCGGCCACCAGGAGCTAGAAGGGGCCAGGACTGGCCAGTCCTAACAACATGTCCAAAACATCTGAGACAAAGCTTTGCCCTCTTCACCTCTAGGGAACACCCTGAATGCACTTTTCCCCAGACACATCTGTTTGTTCTTTTGACAATCCACAGGATATTTAGTACTCTTCTCCAAAACAGCAACTCAAATGCACTGATTCTTCTTCTGTCATCCTTACTCTGTTCAACTTTCTGATGCATTGCAAATAATTTAAAAGATTAAGGCTTGATTTGGGTACACCTTAGTTTTCAAACGGCATCATTGCTCTTTAGCACTTTGGAGAGGTCCTTTTTCTAAAAAATAAAATTTTTCTATTATATTTATGTACATACAAAGTTCATGTACATTATTTTTCACACTGGATCTTTTCCATTTTCTTTCCCCACTCCTCCCTCTACTCATCAAATTGTGCGACTCCATGATTATCCCCGGCCCATCCTCACCCCTCTGTTGTCACCTTCCCTGTCTTGGATCCTCATACATGTTTTTACTAGTTCTCTTTCTATTTCTACAATAATGGTCTTAAGTGGTGTTTGTCCTTATGGGACTGAGTTCACTTAGCATAATGTTCTCCGGTCCCTCCCAAGTTAGGTAGTGATTTACAAAATCATTGCTCCTGCATATAGCATAGTATTCTAGTATGTGAATATAGCACAATTTCTCAATCCATTCTATTGTGGTTGGACATTTGAGCTGTTTCCATGTTCTTGCGATGGTGAGTAACACTGCTATGCACATTGGAGTACAAATCTCTGTTTGTGCCTTAGTTCTTATTTTATTGGGGTATGTTCTAAGCAGTGGAATAACTGGGTCATATAGAATTTCTATGTTCAGCTTTTTGAGGAAACATCAAACTTCATTCCAGAGTGGTTGTACCATTTTACAATCCAAACAGTGTATAAGAATTCTTAGTTCTCTGCATGGGAGAGGTCATTAACAGCAGATTACTCCAACACAGTACCTCTGCTTTCTTGAATGCTAGTAGGAAGAGTTTTGATTGTGTATTTAAGTAAGATGAAATAGTTGACAACTTCAGTCTTTCCTCCATCTATCATGATGTTGCTTGTTGACCCACTGTTGAAGATTTTTGCCTTCTTGATGTTGAGATGTAATCCATATTGAAGGATATAGTCTTTGATCTACTGCAGTAAGTTTTTCAAGAACTGTTCAAATCCACCAGACACTCTGCTGGAGAAGGAGGGGGCAATCTCCTCCTGTACCAATCAGATCTGATTTGACGGTACATGTAAAAATATTACAATTTTTAAAAAAAGTTTTTCAAGAACTTAAAACCTTTAATATTTATTATCTAATTAATATCTAATTAATTTCTAGAAAAATTGATTTGTCTATTCTTCTCAGTGTTAGCCACAATTTGTTGTGATCCATCCAATAGAGACGTCTGACCTTTGGGTTAGCAGTGAAATGCCCTCTGATGCCATCAGAGAACCCAATAACCTCAACATAACATAAACAGTTTTATTGAATTCTATCTTCTAGACAAATATGTTACTGTTATTATTATTGGTATACTAATGTTATTTAAAATTAGTACTATTATTACTTGTATATTTATTAGTTTGATGCACTTTGTAGCTATATTTCTTTTTTTAGAATAAAAATGCATTTATTTCTCCAATCTAACAAATTTTAAGGATTGAAACATAAATTATTTTAATAATGGATATAGTCATATGGAAAGAGGATAATAACAGAAAAAAAGACAAGCCTCCTAAATAACTTGTTGTTCAGTCTCGAATCAATATGAAGAGATGGTCTTTGGAAGCACACAACAGGTTAAATCCTAGTTGATCACACATGTTCCTGAAGAAACCAATTCAGCCGAACAACAGAAATTGACAACTCAAATGTCCATGGAGAGCACTGGGATCTGAAAAGGCTTCTTGAGTTCTCCCGACTCTTTTCACATCAAGAAAATGAAAATGTCCAGCTGCAATATCACACCAAATGTCCCTGATGCTTCACTGTGAGAATGTCCATCTGCTATGAGACCTGAGGAAGAGTCTTGGAGAGAAATGGGAAAGACTTCTCATCAAAACTGAGGCTGAGGAAATAGAGTTTTCTTGTGTGGCTGATGCTAGTGTCAATTGAATTATAGCAATTCTGGCTTGAGGATGCTACACTTTCTGGATGTAACAAAGTGCCTGGTGTTCATTGGTCAGTGAGGCAGGAGAGGCCAAGTTCATACAAGCACTCCCTAATACTAAGGCATCATCCTCGAGGGCCATTAGCAGACTCTCCCCTTCTACATAGGCAAAGGAAGGTAGTTACAGATAGATTATGCTGGGTAAGATCCCCATTCACCATCAAATCTTGAAGGCTTTTCATTATTTTCTCTATCAGTTGCTCTGTCAACATTGAGATCCACTTTTGGTCATACTTCATCCCTTGCTGACACCTCACACGCAGCCCCCAGCCCCACCACCAAAGGTGTGTGCACTGTCCTCGACCACATGTCCTACTCCTGGCCTCCTCCACTCTGCATTTCTCAGGCTGAGAGAATGGAAAAACAAATTTAAGCCTCAAGTCACAATATGAAAGATGCTATGGACAACTATAAAATTTCAGATCTTGAAAAAACCTTATTACTATTGAGTCATAAGACCCATGGCTGAACCTCTAGCAGGTGTCTGGCCTCCATCGAGTGTTTGATAGGCTATAAGCTGGACAGAAGGAGATGCCGTTTTATTGCTGTAGACCTACCTGCTGGTGGATCCAAACGATCAGAGAGGCACCCTTTGGGTTAGCTGCGCAACTTCCTATGGTCTGTGGCACCGGAATTTCCAGACAAACAAATATGATTGTTTTAGAGCAATTGCAGCCAAAATAGTCCTTAAAAGAATCATTTGACGTCATCTCATGTGCTCTCGGTGTGTTCTCAGAAGCAGCAAATTCTTAGGATATTATGGTTGGTAGAAAGTTAACAAAAAGAATAAGACACTTAATGAGATATATTGACACAGTGGCTGCAACAATGGCTTAAACACAGTAGAGACTGTGACAAAAAGTCATTGATGCCCTTCTCTTATACAAAGAGTCTTTATGTGGTTATGGTTGTTATTATGTGCCATCAAGTCAACTATGACTACCCTAAGAACAATGGCTCTGAACCCTGTCCTATGCTGAGGTAACCTCACCATCTCTGACACCCATTGTTTAACTCCATTGCCACAGTGGCTGTGCCAATCCATCTTAATCAGGGTCTTCCTCTTCTGTGCTGATCCTCTACTCTTCAAAGCACACTGCCCTTCTCTAAGGACTGGTCCTTCCTGTGTATCACGCGTTTCCAAAGTGTGTGAGATAGTCTCAGAATCTTTGCCTCCAGTGAGTAACCTGGCTTACATTCTCCCCAGGACAAACTTGTTTCTTCTCTTGGCAGTCCATGGTATGTTCAATATTCTTCTCCAGCACCACAGCTCAAAGGCATTGGATTTTTTTTTTTATGTCATCCTTATTCATTTTCAGCTCTCAGATGCATAGGAAGCAATTACAAAGACTAGGGCCTGGATCAGGCACACCTTTATCTCTAGACTGCCATTGTGTTCATTAGCCCTCTAGAGAGATCCTTGACAGCAGATTTTCCCTAATGTCAGTCTGCTTTTGATTTCCTGACTGCTGGTGTTGGATCTGAGCAAGATGACATTATTAGCAGTTTCAATCTTCTCTCCATCTATCATGATGCTGTTTACTGGCCCAGTAGTAAGGAACTTTATTTTCTTGATGCTGAGATGCAATCCATGTTGAAGGTTGCAGTCCTTGACCTTTTGCATCAAGTGCTTCAAGTCCTCCTCGGTTTCAGCGAGTAAGGTTGTGTCATCTGCATAATGAAGTTTGTTGATGAGTCTTCCTTCAATCTTGATGCCACATTCTGCTTCATAAAGTCCAGCCTCCTGAATTATCTGTTTGGTAGATAGATTAAAAAGATATGGAGAAAGGATACATCCCTGATGCACTCTTTTGTTGATTTTTGAACCATACAATGTTCCTTTTTCTGTTTGTACAACAGCTTCTTGATTGAGGTATAGATTTTCCATGAGCCCAGTCAAGTGTTCTGGGATTCCCATTCTCCTCAATGTTGGTCACAATTTGTTGAAATCCATATAATCAAATGGGGTCCACGCTGTACAACAGTAACAGCATCCAAAATGGTATTTTTCTGATTTTTTTTCCCTCTCATGGTTAGATAGTGGTTATAAGTTTCCCAGAATAGTTAAAGAGTCATTCTTATCACATTGTACCAAGAAGAAGTGCTATTCACTTAAATTCATCTGCAAAATCTTTAAATGCTCTCTTTTTGTTTTCTGATATTATTCCTCTCATTTGAAAAATGCTAATTTTTTCAAGACTTAAACATTTCTGTTTATCTTCTAAAGAACTTACTTTTGGATATATTGATTTCCTCTATTGTATGTTAGCTAGATATTTAATATGTTTACTATGCCTTCATTATTTTTCTTTTTTCTTGTCTTTGACTTTTCTACTCTCTTTTAACTTTGTGAGATGACTTTGTAATTAGTTGATATTTAAATAATAAAATAAATATTTTCTAATACTTATCATATTCTTCATACTACAAAGTACTCTGTAAATAAATTATTTGAAAGCAGGAGTGGCATCCACTTCCTAAACAACACGCCTCTGGGAACTTTATGAACTTTGATAAATGTCAGTAGTTGTAGAGGGGCTTCAGGCCTTTTGTTCATAAGGTTGCTTTGAGTCATCCTCGATTCAAAGACAATCAACAATAACAACAGCAACGGCATTTTTTTTTAAAAAGATGCTATGAGCATATACTGAATGACTCAGAAAGAAAAAAAAAATAAGAAGAAGAAGAAGAAGATGGAGGGAATACACAGAGTTACTGTACCAAAAAGAACTGATTGACACTGAAAAATTTCAGGAAGTACCATAAGAGCAGTTGTTGTTGTTGTTGATTGCTGTCGCATCAAGCATGACTCAGAGCGACCCTATGCGCAAAAGACCTGAACCCTATTCTATCATTATTCCTCTAACTTCATAGAGTTTCCAGAGGCATGTTGTTTAGGAAGGGGATGTCACTCCTGCTTCCAAATTTGTCTTAAACTGAGATATCCACCAAACACTGTCCACCATGGATAACCGTTATGGTATTTGACACACCAGTGGTACAGGATTCAGCATCATAGCAACCCCAGGGTACCTCTATACTGCAAAGTGACAGACCAGTGCTGTACCACTTAGAGGAATGTTCCTCCAAAATATAATAACACTAGGCATGAGGGCTGCAAGCCCGAGGGTCCAAATGACTTTTAAATACGAAGGTGCTCCACCAGGTTTTGTTGACTCTAAATAAGAGGTTTAGAAAAAAACCAACCCAAACAACAAACAATCCACCAAACATTCTACAACTTATACTTTTGTTGTTGCTGTTGTTATACGCCATCAAGTCAAGTGCGACCCATAGCAACTGTATGTACAGCAGCTCTGAGCCTTTCCCTATCCTGAGCAAGTCTTACTAATTCTGACACACCAATCCTCATCGACCCAATTATTGTATCAAGCCATCTCATCCAGGGTCTTCCTCTCCTGTGCTGTCCCTCTATCCTTCCAAGCATGCTATTCTTCTCCAAGTACCAGTCTCTCCTGGCCACTTGCCCAACGTATGTGAGATGGAGCTTCAAAATCCTAGCCTCCAAGGAGAAACTTCAGTACAACAACTTGAAAGCATTATGAACAGTAGCCAACGGTAATTAAGGTGGAAGTGGAAGCTGCCTTAAAGGCACTGGCAAAAAAAAATAAGGCCCCAAGAATCAATGTGATACCAACTGACTTGTTTCAATTAACAGATGCAGTCCTGGATGCATTCACCAGTCTACGCCAGGAAATTTGGAGGACAGTGATCTGGCTAATGAATTGGAAGAGGTCCATTTTTGTTTCCATTACCAAGAAAAGTGATTCAGCTGAATGTGGGAACTATCAAACAACATCATTAATATCACAGCAATCAAAATACTGTTGAAGATCATTCAAAAACAGCTAGCACAGTATTTAGATAGGGAACTGCCAGAAGTTAAAGCAGGATTTAGAAGAGCCTGTGGCACCAAGGATATAATTTCTGGTGTCAGATGGATCCTGGCTGAAAGTAAAGGATACCAGAAGAATGTCTATTTATGCTTTATTTACTATACAAAGGCATTTGACTGTGTGGATCATACAAGTTATAGCTAACATTGAGAAGAATGGGAATCCCAGGGCACTTAATTGTGCTCATGTGAAACCTCTACCTAGACCAGGAGGCTCTCGTGTGAACAGAACAAGGGGACACTACATTGGTTTAAATTAAGAAGGGAGTGTGTTAGGGTTGTGTTCTCTCTCAGTCTCCTTAGGACAGAAAAAAAAATCTCTGCTAATTAGCTGCTTCTTCAGGAGTAACAGATGAAGTTGGATTTGATCTTTCTGGCTTCAGTGCATGAGTAAAACCTATAAGTAAAACCTATCTAGAGAACAGACTATGGATGAAAGAACTATGTTCACAGTTCATCTTCTTGAAGTCAGGGTGCTCCTAAGAGTGAAAGATGAAAACTCTGTTTCACATATTTTGGGCATATTGTTAGGAGAGACCAGTCCTTGGAAGAGGACATCGTGATTAGAAGGGTTGAGAGAGAGTGAAGGAGAGGAAGATCATGACAGAGAGGAAGACCCTCTACAAGGTGGATTGACACAGTGGTTAAAGCAATGGCCCCAAGCATATCAGGAACTGTGAGAATGGCTCAGGGTAGGGCAGGGTTCAGATTTGCTGTTTTTTAAGGTTGCTATAAATTGTTGACTCTGGCACTAACAACAACAGCAACAACTGTTGTCTAGGCAGCAACAGTCAGGACATAAGATTATAGTGACGCACTTCTTCAAGGCACCAAAGCTTTAAAGTATCAGATGATCACAGCCCTGGCCCCACGCCCGCAGGATTTAGAGAACCGGCTGATTTCCAGTCCAGAGAAATTATCCTGGCAGATCTTCTACAACATAGTCAATTGAAGCCAAATACAGAGAAGAGTTAAAGCACCCAGGGGAAGTTCTGAGTCTGGGTCCTTCACATGCTAGGAACCTATGTCCCCGGAGAACTTGAACTCAACAAGGGCTCTTCCAAGGGCCAGAGACAGTGCATATCCAAGAGACCCTTCTGTGACCTGGATGCCTTTCTCCAAGCGTAGCGATGTGAGATTGCCAACCCAGGGCACTTTAAACCTACTACTCCCCTTGTCCCATAGCACTCAATGCTGCTGGCACCCTCAAATGCCGGCATTTGAACCTTATGCCCCAGTGATCATTTCTATAGCCGCTTGCATCGGAGTTGCAGAAGCCAGAGTCCAGGAAGGTTCCTGTCTCTACACATCAGTTTCAGTAGGATGACCCTCACCCAGCACACCCTCAGTGGCTGCTGGATCTCCTGTGCCAGAGTGGGGGTGTGCGGAGGGAGGAAGGGGTGTTTCTCTGAGCTGTCATGCCTCTGTGTCTGGGCTGGGGGAGTACAAGAGTTTCTCTAAGCACTCATGCCTCTGTGCCTGGGCTTTACGTTGGTGACCACAGTCAGCAGGTATTAATTTAGTCTCAATCCTTCTGCAGTGGTGGGACGACCTGGTGTTCTTGCTCCTCTGTCTCACACTTGAGCCTGAGTTTCTAATACTCCTTTTGTTTCTGACACACCAAGCAGGGTGCTGACTCCTTTTCACAGAGCTTCTGCTTGGGCCTTGAGGCTGTGCCTGGTGGGCATGCCGCTGCTCTGGGTGTTCACAGGGCTGGCTGTGGAGAAGGGAGGGGCTGGTGAGCCTGAAATGTGGATCCCAGAATGTGAATCCCAGGCACCTGCTCCACAGGCCGGTAATCTCAAGGAGGAGCATGGCCAGACGGCCAGCATCTGACCTGACTGGGGCCTTGCTCTCAGCGGCTCCCTTTAATCTCCCCGTCTCATTAGGCTCTTGAAGTCCCTTTTAATCAGCATTTAATTCAGGCAAATTCACCCCATGTGAGTGGTGGCTGTGTCGCCTGCTGCACGCGCAGGGATCCTGAGTCTTTCACTCTGCTCTCATGTGGTCTCACTGTTTGTTCTGGTCTCATGACATGGGGTTAGGCTCTGAGTCTCCTCCATCTCCCGTTCACTTCTTTTACTTCACGCATGCCTGTCTCCCTTGCTATTCCTTGAATGCACCTCGCTCCACCCTCAGCCCTTTGCTTTGGATCTCTCCTCTGCTGGGAATGCTCTCCCTCCAGAAACTTAATTGGCTCCCATCTGCCAGACTCTGCTCAGACGCTATATCCTTAGTGAAGCCTTTCTCAACAACTGACTAAACGCCTCAAACCTAGCGCCCTTGCATTTCAATCCTGTGCTCTGGTTCAGAGTGCCTGTCACCTTTCACATACAATCTGTATCGCCTGTCTATGAGTCTATTGCCAGTAGTTACTCCTCCACAGAGATGAGGACCTGGAAGAAAGGACCTTTGTTTTGGTCACTATGTCTCCCCAAGGAGGTGCTCCAAACCCGAGCCAAATCAGTAGCCTTGCAAGTGGATTTTTAACTCTGGGCAACCCCGTGGGTTACAGGACAGACTTTCTCGAGAGGATGCTCTTGGCTGTAATCTTCTGGTGATGTGATGCATTACATGTTGGTCTGCTCACCAAAAAGTCAGCAGTTCAAGCCCACCAACTGCTCTGGGAGGCAGATGGGCTGTCTCCTCCTGCAGAGAGACCTGCAGCCTTGGAAACCCGATGGAGGGCTGCTGTGAGTTGGAAATGGGCTGACAGCAGTGGTGATGGTGGTGGTTTCGTAACATCGAATCAGAACAGACCCATAGCTGACCTTCCAGTGGGTTTTCAGAGGCAGTAAATTGCACAGAAGGAGATTGCCTATCTTTCTCCCACACAGCACCTGGTAGATTTGAACCACTTACCTTTGGGTTGGCAGTGCAAGTCCTTGGGAATTGAATGGGGTTTAATTTTACAGAAGCTGATATTCAGGCTTCTTCTCTATGGTGCATTGGCTTAAATCGCCAACTTTAGGAGATGGTCATCTGTCAAATGTTTGCTGATATAGAACTAGGAGGAAGTGCCTCTGGCTATACCCTTATTGTGATTAGGAACACTAAGTTGACTCACAGTGTAGGGGCTGGTTCTTTTCTGGGATCTAGATTCCCTTCTGTGGAGTGCAGGGTTTCCTACTGGGGCTGAGATTTCCTGTAGAGGGAAAGCATTTCTTTCTGAGGTGTTATTTGAGACCCAGTCCCTCCCTACTCTTCCTCCCTGGCCCTGAAGACCATCAAAATTCCTAGGCTTAGCCACACCTAACTTCCATGGGCTCAAGGAGTGGTTACAATTCAAGTTATGGCGCTGGAGAAAAGTCTTGAACACACCATAGACTGCCAAGAAAACAAATAAGTCTGTCTTGAAGAGGGTGAAACCAAATTTCTCTTGGAGGCTAGGATTTTGAAGCTCTGTCTCATTTACTTTGGGTACATGACCAGGAGAGACTGGTCCTTGGAGAAGGACATCATACTCAGAAAGGTGGAGGATTAGTGCAGGGTGGGAAGATCCCAGATGAGATGGATTGATACAGTATCTGGGGCAATTGGGGTTGGTGTGTCAGAATTAGTGAGACTGGTTCAGGACAGGGCAGGGTCCAGAGCTGCATGCTGTACTAGGGTCGCTATGGGTAGCAGATGACTCAAAGGCACACAACAATAACAACAGCAGAATGTCTCAGTCTTCTGAAATACTTTCCGAATAACTGTAAGTGATGACTTTATAGTCTTTATAACATGTCAACATTTGTAACCCTGCACTTAGTTTTGGGGTCCTCAGGGTCTGCCTGCCAAGAGCCATGCTGCTCTGAGCTCTGTAGTCGGGCTGGCCTATGACAGCCCTGCGACTGACTGACTAGAGAGAGCACTAGGGAAGCCCCAGAACAGCGTCTATGCCTAATTTCTCTCAAAATAAGCACAGATGTGAAAACACTAGGTTAGGAGTTCCTGTGCTCTCAAGCAGCCCTACCCTAACAGTGGGTACACCTGGGGCCCTGGAGACAATACAGTAGTTGCTGTTACCCTGAGAGCTCCTCAGTCACCTTTAGGGGTCACAGCAGGGTTGTAGGTGGGGGAGGTGGTGGCTGACCATCCTCTATACTCTCAGCCACAGACTGCCCACTTGTGCTCCCTGGGGGCAGCCATAGGGTCAGGGGGCTCCCTCCAGAGCCTTCTCTTCTGCTCTTTGCAAGAACATTCCAGACATTCTTTCCTGGGACTGAAGACCTCTGCAGAGCAGCCATCTGGCAGGTCGGAGGGAGGTGTGCTGGGGCTGCATTTCTTCCAACACACGGCTCCTTCAGGCATATCCAAGGCAACGGGGTGTCCCGTGCACCCACTTACACTTTGTGAGTCATTGACTCACTCACACAAAGCTCCTGAATATTCCTCCCTCCCGGGTCCTGCTGATCTCTCACATGTTCATTCATTCATTCATTCAACAAATGCCATTGCACTGCTGGCAGGGTGGGGACAATGAGATGGAGTCATGTGCAGATGGGGTTGTAGGTGGGACTCAACTGCAGGTAATAACAGAATAGGCAGGTGACAGGTGAGTGTCAGCACACCGGTGGCTAAGGTGTTCAGGAGGACTGCAGGGACAGTGAGGTTGGGTTACAGATGTGAGGAAGAGAGAGACGACTTACACAGACTTTTGAGAAGCAGTTCAAATAAAGGGGATGTTGGTTTAAAAACTCCAGCCCTGAAACTATAGGAGATGTTCAGTAAGTTTCTGGAGCTGGAGGTGAGTGGGAAGCCAGACTCCTATTTTGAGTGAAAGACAGGAGCTGTGAGGGGTTCTGCACAGAGTGAAGACATGATCTGCTTGAAGGATCTTACTGTATTGATTTCACATTTGGTTTGGGACTTTGGAGACCCCAGGTGTGGTGTTTTTTTGTTGTTGTTGTTGGCTGGAATCCTGAAGGAAGTAGACTACCAGCTCTGGTTCTTCTTCTGAGCTCCTGGTTGGGTTTGCAATGTCAACCCTCTGGTTACCTATGAAGTACAAACCTTTTGTGTCCCCCAAGGACCTTTGCACTAAACATTTTTAAAGGCTTGTGCAGGCGTGACATCCACTTCCTAAATGATATGCCTCTGGAAACTCTACAAACTTTGATAAATGATGATATTTATGGAAAGGCTTCAGGCCTTTTGTTCATAGGCTTGCTATGAGTTGTGCTTGACTCAACGACAATCAACAACACAACAACCTGTTGCTTAATAAAGAAAGAGTTAAGGGGAATGGTGGGAAGAGTAGGAACAGGCGCACTGAATGGGGACTAGAGGTGTGAAGGCCCTGGGCAGTGATGGCAATGGAGACTTAGCTCTGGATGGACACAGGAGGTCAAGTTTCAGGACTTGATGATGGATTAAGTGGGACACGACAAAGATAGAGGGTTTATGTGTGGATGAGGCATTCTCCCTTGTGAATCATAGTCTCCATGGACTGTGGTCTCTTGTGAGCTCTGATCCCCATGGGTTAGGATAGGATGATAGAAGAAGAATGTGCCTTTGAACTGTGATGCTGGAGAAGAGTTACTGAATATCCCATGGACTGCCAAAAGAATAAACAGGTATGTCTTGGAGTAAGTGCAGCCAGGTTGTTCTTGAAAGCAAGGATGGTGAATCTCTGTTGCACATACTTTGAGCACGTTGTTAGGAGGGGTGAGTCCTTGGAGGGTATCATTCTTGGAAAGGTGAAGGGTTAACACAAGAGAGGAAGCCTGTCTGTGAGACGGAGTAACACAGTGACTGTAGCAATGGGCTGAAGTGTATCAGAGATGGAGAGGATGGCACAGGACAGGGCAGAGTTCAGATCTGTTGTTCATAAAGGGGCTAGGAGTTGCAGTTGATTCGATGGCAGATATCAACGACAACAACAACAATGGTTCCTGTAGGTGATGATCTTCTTGGGCTGGGATCTCTGCGATCCGTGGTCCATGGACTGTGATCCCCAGGGGCTCTGTTCCCTGAGAACTGTGGCTCTCATGGACTCTACTCCCTGTGAGTTGTGATCCCTGGAGACTGTGGTCTCTGTGGACTGTGATCCTCCTGTTCTGTGGTCCCCATGGACTATGGTTCTTAGGGTTGTGTTCCTTATACACTGTGATCTCTGTGTGCTGTGTTCTCATGGACTATAGCTCTTTTTTAATTTAATAAAGTATTTTATCCTGGCTTACCTACAAAGTTCATATACATTGTTTTTCACACCAGATCTTTCCCATTTCCTTTACCCACTCCTCCCTCTATCATCAAGCTGTGTGAACTTATGATTACCCTCCTACCCATCCTCACCCCTCTGCTCTCACCCTCCCTCCCTTGGATCCGCATCCATGTTTTACTAGTTACCTTTCTATTTCTACAATATTGGTCTCATACAGTAATTGTCCTTATAGGACTGAGTTAGTTATTTTAGCATAATACTCTCCAGTCCCTCCCAAGTTAGGTAGTGGTTTACAAAATCATTGCTCCTGCGTACTGTGTAGTATTTTATTATGTGAATGTACCGTAATTTCTCAATCCATTAGATTGTGGTTAGGCATTTGGGCTGTTTCAACATTCTTCTGATGGTCAATAACGCTGCTATGAACATCAGTGTACAAGTCTGTGTCTCAGTTTTCTTTTTCTCAGAGTGTATTCCAAGCTGTGAAACACCTCAGTCGTGTGGAATTTCTACATGCAGCTTTCTGAGGAAATGTCAAACTGCCTTCCAGAGTGGTTGTACAATCTCACCAATAGTGTATAAGAGTTCCTGTCTCTCCACATCCTCTCCAACATTTATTGCATGCTGTCCTGTTAAACTTTGCTACTGCTACTGGGGTGAGATGGTACCTCACTGTAGTTTCAATTTGCATCTCTCTTATTGCCAGTGATTTTGAGCATTTCTTCAGGTATCTGTTGGCCATCCAAGAATCTTCCTCTGTGAAAACTCTTTCCATGTCTTTTGCTCATGTTGTAATTACATGATCAGTCTTTTTCTTGTGAAGACTCTGTAGGGTTCTGTAAACTTTTGATATGAGACCCTTGTCTGAGATGGTATTGCCAAATGTTGTTTCCCAGTGAGTAGGATTTTTCACCTTGTTGGAAAATGTTTTTGATGGTCAATGGGATTTAATCTTTAGAAGGTCCCGTTGGTTAATTTTTATCCTTTCCAGAGTGTTCCTTTCAGTCTGTATTTGGCAGTCTCTTTATACCATAGACTAGGGTGTCTAAGCTTGAGCTCTTAAGAACTTTATGATTTTGAGCTTTACTCCCAGGTCTCTGATCCACCTTGAGTTGATCTTTATGTGTGGTGTGAGATGTGGATCCTGTTTCAGCTTTCTGCAGGTGGCACGGGCTGTGGTTCTTGGATACTGTGGACCCTGTGGACTGTGGTTCCTGTGGGCTGTAGTCTTGTGGCTGGGTTTCTCCATGAGCTGTGACTCTCCATCTGCCCACTGAAGACTTGGGCTACACTGTTGTCCCCACTGTCCTTCCAGTTCTGCCTGAACTTGTCTGAGTCTTAGACCCTGGTCAGCCCACCTGACTGTTCAAAGCCCACGGGCTAGCTTTAATGGGAGGCTCCTTTTCAGCTCCACTCCTTGGGGGCCTCAGGCTGCCTTTGTGTTTAACTCATAGACACCGCTACAATGAGACCAGGCTGAGATCAGCCCCAAAGATGCAAGTGCCATGACTGATCTGGCAGACAATGCTTGAGTCACTCCATTGCGTCAGCCACGTCAGTGTCACTCTGCAGAACCCAGAGGCCATGTGGTCCCTGAAAGAGGCTCTGTCCTCTACAGGGACCTCAGCCTGGAATGACACACAGGGGGCTTTGTTCTCTAGCCTGGCCTCTGGAAGACCCCTCCTCCAGCAAGGTCCTGGGCAACAGCCTCACTCCAAGCAACAGAGCTGGCTGATAGAGCTCCCAGCCAAGGTCTTCACTCACCTGTTGCGGGATAGTGGGGGGTGCTATCTGATCCAGTTGACCCCAAGCCAATGACCCCCATCAACAGGAGACACCTGAGGGCACGCACATGACACAGGTGAACCCCAGGTGGGTGCTTCCATTCTCTCCCCTTTGTTGTCAGTGCACTCTGCAAGTTCTCTGCTAGACATGTACTAAATTTGGGTAATAAAAGCAAAGCTAAAATGCTAGTATGTGGGATACACTCATCACAATGATCATTTCTACGTTACAGGCTGGACATCAGCCAGGGTCTATGGCCCAAACTCCCAGCTCCTTGTCTCTCTCCTCTGCCTCTACACCCCCTGCATTGCTCAGAACCTTTTCTTGTTAAAAACAGGTCATGTCATTGTGTGAATGCACCACAATTTCTCAGTCCATTCCACTGTGGTTGGACATTTGGGCTGTTTCCATGTTCTTGTGACGGTGAATAATGCTGCTATGCACATTGGTGTACAAGTCTTTGTGCCTCAGTTCTCATTTTCTTGGGGTATAATCCAAGCATCAGAATAGATGGGTCATATGGAATTTCTATGTTCAGCTTTCTGAGGAAACGCTAAACTGCCTTCCAGAGTGGTTGTACCATTTTTACAATCTTACCAACAATGTATAAGAGTTCCTATCTCAGGGAGTTCTGGTGGCCTAGTGGCAAGAAGCTGTGCTGCAATCCTGGAGGGGCAATCTCCTCTTGTACAAGTTGGATAAATTGAATCTGACTCAATCACACACACACACACACACACACAGAGAATTCCTATTTTGTTACATCCTTTCCAACATTTATTACTTGCTACCTGGCTACACAAAATTACAAGAGAAATGATTTTATAAATTACTGCCTAACATGGGAGGGACTGAAGAGCATTATACAAAGTGAACTAACTCAGTCCCACAAGGACAAATACTGTATAAAACCATTATTGTAGAATGAGTATGAGGATCCAAGGTGGGGGGTGCTTAATCATAGGGTCACACAATTTGATGAGTCGAGGGAAGGATGGGTAAATTAAAGGGGAAGGATCCAGTGTGAAAAACAATGTATGTAAACCAGTATAAAATAATAATAAAAAAGATTAATTAGAAACATACACACAAAAACCACCCAAAAAATCCCCCCAAATAAAAAAAAAAATAGGTCATGTCACTGTGCTCTTCTCCCTTGGTCATCCTTGATGACTACTCACTGCTCCCTGACAAGTCCCAGCTGGCCTCCTGACTCACCCAGCCCTGCTCCTCCTTCCCTCCCCCCAAGTCCTTCCCTCCCACTTGCTAAAGTTGCACAAAGAAACATCTCATGTGTTTCTATGCCACCACACCTATATGTTCACGCACAGCTGTGTTCCCTCTTTACTGCTGGGTGAGAAACATCTACCCTTCAAGGCCCAGTTCTTGGGTTACTTCTTCCTAAAAGCCTCCCTAGTGTCCCAAGGGAAAAGCAGTCCTCCCTATCTGTTGCTGTTGTTAGGTGCTATCTAGTCAAGTGTTACTCATAGTGGCCCTATGAGCAACAGATCTGAATCCTGTCCTGTCCTGTGCCATCCTCACCATCTCTGACATCCTTGAACACATTGCTGCAGTCACTGTCAATCCATCTTGTTGGGGAACTTCCTTTCCTCTGGTGACCTTCCACCTTTCGAGGAATAATGTGCCTCTCCAAGGAATAGCCTCTCCTAGCAACGTGCCTAAAGTTTGTGAGATGAGCTTCATAATCTTTGCCTCTAAGGAGCATTTTGGCTGTACCTTCTCAGAGACATACCTGTTTGCGCTTTTGACAGTCCATGGGATATTCAGTATTCTTCTCCACCACCACAGCTCCAAGGCATCCTTATTCATTGCCCATCTCCCAGATACATAGCAAGTGATTGAAAATACCATTGTCCCTCAGAAATTTGAAGTGATCTGTGACTGCAGACTTTCTCAGTGCAAAATATCTCCTGGTTTCCTGAATGCTGGTACCAAGGGTGTTGATTATGGATCCAAGTAAGATGAAAACTTAGTATGCTAGGTAGAACATGATTTTTTTACATCAAGCTAAAAAAATCTAAACTCATTGCTATCGAGTTGGAACTGACTCATAGCTGATCCTTAGGAAGGTTTTCTGGAGGCTGTAAATCACACAAGAGGAACGTGCTTTTCATCTGCAAAACAGCTGGTGGAGGAGACTGCCCACCTTTCTCCTCAATATGGGTATGGCCTTTGAGTTAACAGTACAACTCCCTACCAACTAGGCCCCATCTGTTAGATAGAAAAAAATAGTAGAGGGCAAGAGAGAGAAAGGAAGAAGCTGTTCCCAAGAAATGAACATACTTTCATTGAGTGAGAGGAACGCCAAGCGACCTCGTGCAGAAAAGGTCAAAATGTCGCAAGTCAAGGGAGGGTTTTTGGGGTTTTTTTTTCTTATAGGGGATTTAGAGAGGACTAGGAAAGGTGGTATTTTGCTTGGAATTTGGAGCTGTTAATTAACTTGGATCTGGGCTTTTGTGATTAGGTCCAAAGCCTTATCAGGTTCTCTACTCTGGTCGGCTTAGACATTATCAGGTTTCTTCAAGGAGTGATCAGACCTGGCGACAGCTGCGACATTCTTCCTCCACCATCAGAGTTTTTAAAAAGATTTAAACCCTACTCCATAAATGTGATAATGATTACCCAGGGTGGACAGTATTTGGTAGAGATTCCTGATTAAAACAAGCTTATAATCAGGAGTGGCATCCACTTCTAAAATGGCTTGCCTCCAGAAACTATAAACAGTACTCAGGCCTTCTTTACCAGGGTTGCTCTGAGTTGTCTACAACTCGATGGCACTTAACACCATTACTTTTACTCAAGACTTTGAAATGATATCATGCGGGAAAGGTGGAGGGTCAGAGGAAGATAGGAGGACCCTTAAAAGGTGAATTGACGCAGTTTTTACCACAATAAGCTTGAGTATGACAGAGACGATGAGGACGGTTCAGGGTGGAGTAAGGGTCAGATCTGTTGTGCATAGATTTGCTAGGAGTTGTAATTGACTCAGTGGTACCTAACAACAATAATACGTATCTAAAAAGGAACCCTGGGGACACAGCTATTTGAATATACTAACCACTCCTCATGAGAAAGTTGTGCAGCTTCTTTCCATATGTAAAGATGTAAAAAAATGTGCAGCCTCAGAGACCTGATGAAGGTGATATGTGTCAGAATGAGCTCGAGGGCAGTGGGTTTTTCTTTGAGCTGTTACACCTTCAAGGATGTGTGAGGACACTTTGTGCAACAGAGCTAGGCATGGAAATGGAGCAGGGAGAGGGAAACACCACTGTGACAGGGTCAGACACTATCCAAGCAGGGAAATCAAAGAATCACTAAGGATAGCTGTGGCCACCCCACCTGGTGGTAGTGGGGGCAACATGGAGATGGTAATGGTGGGAAGTGTAACAAAATTACTGAGGCATCTGAGGGCATTAAGGTGGAAACCGAAGGCTAGTGGAAATCAGGAAAGAGGAGGAGAAACTGACACATGCAAATGTCCTGGGGTAGGAAGCAGAAACTATCAGAAGACAGTCTGCACAACAGAAACATAGAGCCACTGGGTACCTTCAGGATGGATGGCCAAATGCCAACCAGAAGAAAGATCCAAAACTCAGGCTGCTGATAGAGACCAGATGACACTGAGTGGGAAAGGGTGAGTTCAGACCAGAATGTGAGGTGAAGTCTGGTCTAGTCCAGCAGTGGTGTTTGGAAGCTGACTCCACACAGAGGATGCTGTTGTTGTAAATCGTTGAGTCAGGACTCACAGCTGATCCTCCGGTGGGTTTTCAGAGCTCACATAGAAGAGATTGCCCATCTTTCTCTTGAGGAGCAGCTGGTGAATTTGAACCACATTTTTTGGGGGTGGACAGTGCAACTCTTTACCACTATGTAATCAGAGCTATAGTGGCCTAGTCTAGGATAATGGATACTCCTTTAGGATATAGGATGCTGGATGTTCTGGTACATGGTTCTGGAGCATCTGGGGGAAGGTAGGGGGTTGATTGCGAGCATAGATCCTGTGTAGCACAAATGGTTAATGCATTTGACAGCTAACCAGTAGGTTGAAGGTTCAAGTCTTCCTTGCAGCGAGCGCCTTGGAAAAAACCTTGGCAATCTAGTTCTGAAAAATCATCCCTTGGAACTCTACAGAGTGTAGTTCTACTCTGACACATGCAGTAGCGGTGAATCAGAAGAGAAGCCATGGCACCTGACACAGGTGATCCTGGTCCTGCGCACATCGGGTGGGGTCCAGGCTCTGCAAATGTTGGGCTGCACAGGTCAAACCTTGGGCCTAGTGGCATTTACAGCTACAGTGCAGGGTCAGTCTTATGAGAAGAAGCATGGTGTGGCCTCAGAGCAGCCATGTTTCCAGCTCAATGGGGCCAAGCCTCTACTTCATCTGTAAAGTGTATAGAACAATCTGAGTTTGTTAACTTTCTTTTTTTAAAATTTGTATTAAATTTTATTAATTTCAATGAACATTTACAGAGATTTTGGATTTCCATTCATTCATTGTTGCACTATTTTCTCTACCCCCCAGTTCGTTCTTCTTCCCCCACCTCCAAAGTCTGTTTTAATTGCCCCATTGCCACAGTGCTTGTCAAAGCCAGTTCTGATTAATCTCCTTTGTCAGTGTATCCTTTGCCATTCCCTATCACTTCTCCCTGAGAGAGACTTCACCCTGATTCATAAGGAAAAGGGGATGGTGTATTCTCTTAGCTACTTCCTGCTGAAAAGGGATGCTTGTAGTTTTCAGGGTGAAGATCTTCTCTCATTACTCTAAAGGGCCCCTTTGGCAATAGGAAACACATAGACTATTGTGGAGATTGATTTTGGAATTTAGATACACTGTTATCAATTGTGCTTTGCCATACATGTTCATATCCTTGAAGATTTATCATGTAATTGTTGCAGCCTAGAAGACACAAATTTAACTAACAAGTTGAAAGTACATGAGTCAAAAATGAAAAGCAATAATATTCCAAGTAGAGATTCTAACAGTGGCACAAATCAAGTTACAGAGGGAAGGTAGTTCTTAAAATAAAAGGCTTATTGACTAGCACTTTGTCTATTATAGTATAAAGGTTAGGAGCCACAAGATGTTGAGGCTCAACTACGTCATTTATTGTTCTTAAGTCCTGGAGCAAATTCCATCTACCACTGGATTGTTTTACAGCTCGGAAGTCACATGCAAGGCAGAGGTGAAGTAAGGAACTGCTTATGAGGTTTTCCGTCAATTCCAACAACTAAGAAATAGTGAGAAGAGTTGGGACCTCAGAAGGCTTTTAGGACCAAATTTTCTCTTGTGTCCAGGAGAAAATGAATATACTTACCAGTAATGTTAATGCTCACCCACAGCTCTTCTGGGAGGATCTAAATCATTGAAGTGTCCTCCTTTGTTTCCAGCTGGGAGCTGGGGTGAGTTTGTTAACTTTCTTATGTGATTGAAGAAGATAAACTTTCTGAAAGTCCCAAGCTCTGGGGCTGCATGACAACAGGAACATAGCTGGTGTTAACCTTTCTGGCCCAGGACACAGACCTGGTACCTGGCCCTGTCATGGGCTTGTCCTCAGCCCACAGTAGTCCTGTCCACAACTGCACTGCTGTCTGTAAGCCCTTCTGACCCCAATGAGACTTCCTACAACCAAGGGTGTGGAACTAGTACTGACTGAATGGCCAGTGGAATCCAGGCAGGACACGCTGTGGCCATTGTGGCTAGCGTTGAGGAGAGTCAAATCTGGCAAACTGGTGGGTTTCTGAAAACCAGAAAATCACATGTTATAAGAACACAAAGACCCTTTGATGAGCAGAACCTGTGGTAATGTGCAGAACCCAGCAGAAGCACTTTGCTGCTGGGAGGACGTTCCTGGTATTACAGAGAAAATGGCTTCAGGATCCAGGGTTTTCTCAGCGATGAAAGAATAATCATCTCATTGTTCCAGATGCCAAGGAAGAGGAAATATTTTCAGGTACACTCAGCCAGTTGTGGAGGGTGGCATTTTGAAATACGATATCTTCTTGGATCCGTTTTAAATTGCCTCTGTCCACAAATCCAAGCCCTTGGGGGTGCAAACAATGATGGCGTTCTGCTAACAGACAGGATGGAAGTCAGAGCCTACCCAGAGGTGCACTGGGAGGAAGGCTGGGCGATCTGTCAGATCCCAGCCACCCAGCACCCTGCAGAGCAACGCTCTTCTCTCATGCAGGGCTGTCACCAGAGGCCGGAATCAGCGTGGTGCTGACCAGTCAGGTTCGGTCCATAAGTGAGCAGCAGACTTAACTTTGATGCCAGAGTACTCATGTAGCACAACAGGGTAAAAAGGATCATTCCCTTAAACATGGGTTATTTGACAGTTATTTTCAAAGCTTCATTTGCCATGATTTTCCATTTTCAGAAGAAGAGCAAAGATAACAGTGTACCCTTCACCCAGATGACCCTAAGGTTAATGTCTTACATCACCAGTGAACCCTGGGTACTAATCACAGGTGAGGTTAACCTCAATCACAGGACACAGGTGACGTCTGCTGGGCTTCTCCACTGTGAAGCCACTCACTGCTGTTCCCTTTCTACTTCCTGCTTGTTGTACATATTTGAACACTGTTCACAGTTGAGAAGGAAGTTAGCCCCATTTTGATTTTAGGGAACTCTCAGACAAGTCTGGGTAAGTAAAATTACACATCTTGGCTTAATATTTAAGGGAACTCTGGTGGCCTGATCCATGAGAAATGCTGCTAACCCAAATGTAATGCCTCTCTCGTGGTCTGAATGCACCCACTGCTCCGCCAGAGAAAGATGGGCAATCTCCTCTCGTGAGATTTATAGCCTCTGAAAACTTGCTGTGAGGTCACCTAGGGTCAGTTCTGTTTTGATAGCAATGCGTTGAAGTTTTTTTTAGTATCAGACACTGCTTTGTGTGGAGGAAGATGCATTGAGGTTATGTGGCTTCTTAAACTTCTTAAACTTTCCCCTTCCTCAGTAGATCCTGCCTGTAGCTATCAGCCTGGTGTGTGCAAGTGTGACTTTCTGTTTTCTCATTCTTTTTCTTGTATTTGGAGTATTTTTTTAAAGAAGAAGGATGCATATTTCCCCTCACATGTATTTATTTCTTCAGTTATTTTTTTTTATTTATTCAGTTATTATTTACGTTAATTTGTACTTGTGAGTATGGAGTCTCTGGGTGGGTTAGGCTACTAATCCACTCAAAAGGTTAGAGCACCCAGAAACATCTTGGAAGAAAAGCCTGGTGCTTAGCTTGTGAAAAAATGAGCCATTGAAAACCCAACAGGGAACAGCTCTCCTCTGAAGAACATGGTGATGCCAGGTGTTGAATCAACCAAATGGCAATGTGTTTGGTATTTATGGGTATTTTTCTTTCATTCTTTGGTCTACCACCAAATTAATTGTTTGTCTTACCTCATGATTTGTCTCCCCTGACCTCTATACAATTCTGTGTATTTTAGCACATGCAAATATTCTCTTTCTACAGGTGTGTCAAAGTCAGTGAGATTGGCTGAGGACTGGGCAGGGTTCAGAGCTGTTGTACATAGAGTCACTATGAGTTGTAGGCAACTCAACAACACATACAACAACATATATAATAAATATATGTTGTCAAGGACTTCATTTTTAAATATGAATTGAAGCTCAACATCAAGAAAACAAATCCCAGATCCCAGCCAGATCTTTCCCATTTCCTTTACCCACCCCTCCTTCCATCCACCAAATTGTGCAACCCTATGATTTCCCCCCTGCCCATCCTCACCCTTCTGTTCCTATTCTTCCCGACTTGGATCCTCAGACGTGTTTTACTAGTTATCTGTTTCCACAATAATGGTCTTATACAGTATTTGTCCTTATGAGACTGAAATAGTTCACTCAGCATAATGCTCTCCAGTCCCTCCCAAGTTAAGTAGTAATTTTTGAAATCATTATTCCTGTGGGCCTGCATGGTGTGATATATTGCATTAATGTACCACAATTTCTCAATCCATTCCATAGGAGTTGGGCATTTTTTCTGTTTCCATGTTCTTGCAATGGTTAATAAAGCTGCTATGAACATTGGAGTACAAATCTCCATTTGTGTATCAGTCCTAATTTTCTCAGAGTATATGCCAAGCAGGGGGATAACTGGGTCATATGGAATTTCTATGTTCAGTGTTTTGAGGAACTGTCTATGAGTCATTTTTGCTATGGAGTTGTAGGCTATGGTGTACACGTAACAGGGTTTCCAACCTCTCACCTCTTGAAGGACATCTGGGCTGTTTCTACCTGTTAAAAATGGCTATGGACAAAGCTATTATGAGTATTTCCATGTAGGGTTTTGTGTGAACATAAATTTTCATTTCTCTGGGATAAATGCCCAGGAGTACAAATAGTGGGTTATGTGGTATTTTCTTGCTTAATTTTTCAGTGTTTACTTGCTTGTTATGCTCATTATTATAATTTGAATGGTAGTTTATGGAGCAAATTGGTTTTCCCTTCAACAATTCAGACACATGCTTCATGACGTTGTTTACAAGTCCCATATTATAATAACGTCCTTCCCACTCCCTTCCCGTGTTTCCCGTTTCCCTTCATCCTTGATTCCTACCCCCTCCTACTGTCTAAAATTTTCCCTTAGACAAATGCTTCCCTTTTGTTTTTATGTGGTTGATTATTATAAAGTGTGCATTTCTCTCTGATTTTGTTGTTCACCTTATATGCCTCTCTACTGTTTGGAGGAAAATTGAGTGAAGGGAGTGAGTTCAGTTCCAGACCTGAAGAGTGACTAAGGGCTGGGCCATTGTGTCAGAGGGGTCACCAGTCTCTATTAGATGATTAAGCCTGGTCTTTTTAGTATTATTTTGAGTTTTGTTCCACATTTTCAAGGGCCTTCTATTGTGATCCCTTTCAAAGCAGTCTGCAATAGTAGCCAGGCACTGTCTGGTTCTTCTGGTTTTAGAGACATGAGACTAAAGTTCATGTGGCCCATTAATCTTTAGACTACTGTTATTATTGTTGGGCGCCATTGAGTCGAGCATGAGTCAATATGACTCCTATGACTATGAGCAACAGATCTGAACCCTGTCCTATCAGATGCCATTCTGATCATCTCTGGCATACTTACGCACTTTGCCATAGTCACTGTGTCAATCCATCCCATTGAGGGCCTTCCTCTCTTTTGCTAATCCTCCACATTTCCAAGTGATGTCTCTTTTCAAGGAATAATCTCTCCTAACAATATGTCCAAAGTGGATGGAATGAAGCTTCACCATCCTTGCCTCTAAGGAACACCCTGGCTGCACATTCTCAGAGATGTGTCTTTTTTTTTTTTTTTACAGTCCTTAGGCTATTCAGTACTCTTTACCAACCTCACAACTCAAGGGCATCAATTCTTCTTCTGTCATCCTAATTCACTGTCAGAATCTCAGATGCATTGCAAGTGACTGAAAAGACTATGGCCTGCAGCAGGTGGACCTTAGTCTTCAAACTGACATCATTGCTCATCCTTTACCAGCAGATTTCCCAGAAGCAATAATAGTCTTTGATTGTCTTTCCTTTGAATGGATTTCTTTGGCTTCTCGGTGTTCTAGAGCAATATTCAGAGTCTTTTCTGACATCCATCTTGGTCTTTTCTTCCTCCTCTGTCTTTGTAATGACCCTCTGCCTTCTTCCTGGATGATATTTTTTATATCCTCCCACAGCTCATCTGGTCTTTACTCATAAGTGTTCAAGGCCTCAAACTTGTTCCCAGTATGGTTTTGAAATTCAGGTGGGGTAGACTCAAGGTCACATTTTTGTTCCTGTGGATTTAATTTAATTTTCCTTAGCTTCAGCTTGAACTTGCATATGAGTAGTTGGTGTTCTCTTCCACAATCAGCACCTGGCCTAGTTTTCACTGCTGATATTGAACTTCTCCAGAGATTCTTTCCACAGATGTAATCGATCTGATGCTTATGTATTCCATCAGGTGAAATCCATGTGTATAGTCTGCATTTATGTTTCTTATAAAACGTATTTGCAATGAATAAATCATTGATTTTGCAAAATTCTCTCATTTTATCTCCAGCTTCATTTCTGTCACCAAGTCCATGTTTTCCAACTACTGATTCTTCTTCTCTGTTCCCAACTTTTGCATTCCAGTTATCCATTATTATTAATGCATCTTAATTGCATGTTTGATCAATCTCTGAGTGCAGAAGTTGGTAGAAATCTTCTATTTCCTCCTCTTTGGCTCTGGTTATTGGTGCATATATTTGAATGATAGTGGTATTCATTGGACTTCCTTGTATGCGTATGGATATTATGTCACTCACAACATTGTATTTCAAGATGCATCTAGAAATGACTTTTTTAATTATGAGAGCAATACCATTTTTCCTTCTTACCTTTTCATCTCCAGCATAGTAGATCATATGATAATCTGACTCAAAATACCCCAAGCCAGTCCATCTCATTTTGCCAATACCTAGTATGTCAATATTTTTGTGTTCCATTTCTTTCTTAACAATATCCAATTCTTCTACATTCACAACTTTCACATTCCATGTTCCAATTACTAGTGTCTCCTTACAAATGTTCCTCTTTCTTTGTGTTTATGAATGGATAGAGACCTATAATTCGGTTACCAGAGAAACAGTTCTGCCACCTGCCTCCAGAAAAACCAAACTTGGAGACAGAGGTTGGAGTAAAAAAGAAGACGTTTTATTGTATGTGCTAGCATATAGGAGACAGGGCATATGAGCTTCCCAAATTTGTCTCATAAAGAAAGATTCTGAGGAGGTTAGGCTATGCTAAGGATATAGGGAAGAGTTTATGTTTAGTCAGCACTGTTGAGTGGCTTTATCTTTAGAAAAAGAAGGATGGTACAAATTGGTAGGCACATGCAGCTGGCTTCTAAGATGACTTTTTTCCAGCTAGCTGTTGAGTCATCACAGAACATGCATCATAGGTTTTTTTCTTTAAAGGTGGCATCTGTCTGGCTTGGTGCAAGGTCATCATGATACACGTCCTTTCAAGCTGGCTGGCCTCCAGAAGGTCCTATCCTTCCATATGCTTTCACCACACAGCATTGAAGTTTATTAAGAGGGAACACCTGAGGGTGCCCACGCTGTTCCTTTTGGGCGTGTTTGTAGGCCTTGTGACGCTGGCCTTTGGTCTGGACCTGTGATTGGACCCATCATATCAAGGGAACAGAAATAGAAAAACATGAGGGTCTGTGATTCAGAGCAAATCTAGCAGCAAATTTTCCTTCCTATTCATTTTAAAGGTCATCTTTGATTCAAGGACAGAAAGCCCTATTGTTATGTTAATGAAGTAGCAATGTCCCATTGTTATGCTAATAAAGGAGCAGTGCCCAACTACAGAGGGCCCTGTGGAGAGATAAATCTCAACAGTTAAAGTATCTAAGAAGGGCCTCTTCAGAATTGTCTTTCTAGGCTAAGAGGATCAGGGCTTCAGCTTGATAAGGAGCTCTCCTTCCATTGTCCTATACTGAAAAGACACTTCTCCCTGTTAAGATATTATTAAAGAAATGTTAGTTTTCTATTGTTTTCTTGCCTATTTCTATTGCACTGTAAGATGGCTGCTTGGTATCCTTTAAGACCCAGTTTCTACCACCAAAGTATTGTCTTTTAGAAGCTCCCACAAGGATGGTCCTGAACTCCCAGACCCCAGGGACTTATTCAAAAGTGCAGCATTTACTTGGGGTGCGGGGAACCCTCAGAGATAAGGAAAGGGTAGGGATAAAAGATGAATGTTAATAGGAAACACAAAGATGTGGGAAGAATGCTATGACAGTGTGAGAATTAAAAGCAAACATGTTCATTTATGGTTAAGAAGTGTTCATCATTTTCCCCCATTTGCTCTTCTATACACAGATTTATTCACAGCACACAGAGATGTGTGCATGGAAATACTGTCTGCCAAACCTGTATAGTCCTGGATGCAGAAGCTGCCAAGCCCTTTTCTGGACTGACTGACCCATGACACATTCCCACCAGCCAGCCATGCATCAGAGACCAGGGTTGGAGATAAACTTGGACTGTGCCTGCCAGTGAGTCATCCTGCCCTCTGCTTGCCCTTTGGTCTGGGATCTATGTTCAATAGTTAGGCTAGAAGTCTACTGTTGCTATGGTTACTCTCAGAGCACAGGACCTTTAAAGTCTCCCTGTGACCCAGTGTTTATCCTGGCCCACCTGTGGGGTTTCACTTGCTCCCTGCAAATTTCCAACTCTGCTGACTCTCCCAGCTCCACTTATCATTGTATTGCAGTCTCGTTATCCTGGCATTGGAGTAAAAGAGGGACATTCTTGCATGCTCGAGGTTCACCTTGGTCTTTGGCACCATGAGCCAGGTCCTGGCCGTGGTATATTGACCTGATCCCTGGTCCTGCTCTCCTCCCCCCCCTCCACACTGGGCTTCTGAGGTGCCTGTTGGTGGGTGCTGCTCTTCTCCAGCAGAGGAAGGCTTTGACTCCCAGGGAAGCTGGAGAGATAGCTGTCAGTGGATTTCCACTGGGGGCCTTCTCTTTCCCAGCCAGCACTAGGGGTGGGGTAGCTCTGAGAAATCTCCATCATCCTTGTGGGCACTTGGTGGAGTTACTGGAGGAAAAGGCTTGAAAGGGCAGGAACCTCCTTTTCCTGGTGCTCCCAGCTGCTTCACGCCCTCTGGAAGCCCTCATCCCCTGCCTTTACAATATGCTGCACACCCCCAGTTTCATCCTTTGACTAGCTGTGGAGGGCTGAATATAAAATATTCAGCTCCTGAGGGATGTTGTTGTTATGTGCCGTCGAGTCGCCTGCGACTCATAGCGACCCTGTGTACAAGAGCCCTAAACTCTGCTCTGTCCTGTGCCAATCGCACTGTCTCTGACACTCCCATCCCAATTATCCCAGTCACTGAATCAATCCACCTCATAGAGGGCCTTTCTCTCCTGCGCCGTCCCTCCACCCTCCCAAGCATGATGTCCCTCTCTAAGGACCGGTCTCTCCTCACAACGTGTCCAAAGTATGTTAGAGGGAGCCTCAGAATCCTTGCCTCCAAGGAGCCACCTGGTTTAACCCTTTCCAGGACAAATCTGTTTGTTTTCTTAGCAGTCCATGGTATTCTCAGTACTCTTCTCCAGCACCACAGCTCAAAAGCATCAATTCTCCTTCTATCCTCCTTGAACCTTTGATATCTCACATGGCAGCAAGAATTTTGCAGACATAGTGAATCAAGTCCTTTGAGTTGTGGTGCTGGAGAAGAGTATTGAATATACCATGGACTGCTAAGAGAACAAACAAGTGCATCCTGGAGAGGGTGAATCTGGGCTGCTCCTTGGAGGCAAGGATTCTGAATCTTCATCTGACATACTTTGCACATGTTGCAAGGAGGGACCAGTCCTTGGAGAGAGACGTCATGCTTGAGAGGGTGGAGGGACAGTGCAGGAGAGGAAGACCCTTGTTGAGGTGGATTAATTCAGGGACTAGGGTAATGGGAGGAGGAGTGTCAGAGACAGTGACATTGGCTCATGATAGAACAAGGTTCAGCGCTGTTGTACATGGACTCACTATGGTACCTGAGCTGAGGAGATGATCCTGGATCACTGAGTGAGCCTGCTCTGTAAGGAACGTAAAGGTCTTTAGAGGAGGGTCTAGGGAAGAGGAGTAGGCAGGGATTTCAGTGATGAGTTTGGAGTAGAGCCAAAGGGCAGACATGTTCACTAAAAGCTGAAAAAGACAGGAAAATGGGTTCTCTGGAGGCTGTAGGAAACAACCATCACCAATCAATCAATAACCAAAACCAATAATCTTCTGATGCAGATACTGGGGCAAAGTCTGTGGGCCTGGGCTGTTTGCACTCACCCTCACTGGGACCCTGGCACCGTGCTGTGCTCCCTGCTGAACCTTCTTCCCGCCATGTACATCGCAGGCCAGCAATGCTCAGGCCAGGCCGCTGTCTCCCTGCAGGAACCTGTTTCTCTCCAACCTTCAGGGACTGTGGGGAATTCAGAACAGTTTAGAACTTTGCCATTGGTCCAGATCTTTTTTCATGTACTGGAGTCCACGGGGAGTTACACTGCTAACCCAAGGTTGTGCCTTTTCTCTGGACGCTCACATCCCCCAGTGCCTCCTTGTGAGAAAGATGGATCTCTGTCACCAAGTCCATGCTTTCCAACTACTGATCCTTCTTCTCTGTTCCCAACTTTTGCTTTCCTATCACCCATAACAATTTACAGCATCAGAAACCCACTGGAGGGACAGCTGACGTTGATTCTAATTTGACAGCAATGAGCTTTCTTGTACGTGTTGTTATTAGATACTGTTGAGCGGACTACATCTCATAGTGACCCTGTGAACTACAGACCTGAACTCTGTCCTGTCCCTTGCCATCCGTATCGTCTCTGACATGCTTGAACCCACTGTTACAGTCACTGTGTCAATCTCTCGTTGAAGGTCTTCTTCTCTTAGGCTGACCCTCTGCCTTTCCCAGCATGATGCCTTTTTCCAAGGTCTGGACCCTCCCAACAACATGTATGTGAGGTGAAGTTTCACCATCCGTGCTTCTAAAGAGCACCCTAGTTGTCCGTCCTCCAAGACAGACTTGTTTGTTCTCTTGGCAGTCCATGGGATATTCAGTACTCTTCTCCAGCACCACAACCCAAAAGCATCAATTCCTCTGTTATTCTTAATTACTGTCCAACTTTCAGATGCATAGGAAGAATTGAAAAGACCATGCCTGAATCAGGTGTATCTCAGTTTTTAAACTGATCTTGTTGCTCTGTAGCACCTTGGAGATGTTCTCGACAGCAGATTTCCCCCAAGGCAACATGTCTTTTGAAAAGATTGAGATAAATGTTTCTCCCAGCTTCTCACATTTCTCAGCTGAAACCAGAAATCTAAAATGACAGGTTTCCCCCACTTCTGTTTGTTTTATGGTGGCAATTACACATATAAGTAAAGGATTACCATCTTAACTTTTTTTCACACACACAATTCACTGATATTAGCAGCATCTTTCATGTTGTGCAGCCATCACCACTATCAGTTTCCAAACAGTGACAATTTTAAATGAGTCTAACTTTGTATTTTTCCATCACGTTTTGTAAAATTGAGGGTCAGTGAAAAGAACAGAAACCCTCCACAAGCGAGATTGTCACAGTTGACGCGAACATGCCACCAGCCCTGAGGATGGCACAGGACTGGGTAGTGTTCCGCCTACAGTACATGAGGAGGCCCTGAGTCAGACTCACCTAACAGCAGAGCAATCCCATTGTCCTTTGGAATGCTGACCCCTGAGTCTACTCCAATTAGGAACAGTGTCCTAGACTAAATGACACTTTGTCATGAACCCCGTGCAGGAGACATCTCTTAGCGGGCTTGCTTTCTGGCCAGGAGATTGGTTTCGTTCGTCACCTCACTGGTGGCCTCTTGCCCACACAACCTGTGTGTTTCCTGACAGCCCTGCTTCCAAATGCCTTCACTTGGGCTCCCAGGAAGCCACACTGACCACAGAGACCCGTGATAAATCATGTTGGGGGTGTGTTTTAGTAAGGAAATCATTAATCAGAATGCTGTGAGTGGTTTTTAAGATGCCTAACTGCTCAGGCTCTGAAGAGCAGGTCCTGTTCTCTGGTCATGGAGGCGGGTGCTGAGCATGTCTGGTACTTGGTGGACATGGGTCTGTCCCAAGTCCTCAGGGACCACTCACTCCATGAGTCCACCTGGCTGGAAAGCTGTCCAGGTCTCGGGAGGACCTGTGGGTAGTTAAGAAGGAGTTTAGCAAATGGGCTGTTTAAAAGGGAGTGGTTAAAATGATCAGCTGTTAATTAAAGGTTGGAGGTTCAAATCTCAGTTGAAAGGGCTAGTGATCAACTTCTAAAAAATCAGCCATGGAAGACTCTGGAGCATGGACCTGCACTCCGTGACCTGGAGTTGACTCCATAGTCACTGGGTTTTGTTGGTTTTTATTTTAAACATAGGGACGGAGAGTTAGGGGGAGTTACAGGGAATTTACCATTCTCAGGGTGCATACTGTGGTGACGGGGACCAATCCAGGTCCGGAAGCAGAGAGGCTCTGGGAATAGTATGCCTCATTTGAGCACAGGGGCTTCCCAGGGGAACATGCCAGTCCGCAGGGTTCTCAGCCCATAATCTCCCACTCAGCTATCAAAGGACTAAACAGACCTCAACAGACGGCTGGGAACTTCAAGCAGAGATTTGGGCGAGGAAGGAAGTGACCTCAACCAACAAGTTCCCATAAAGTGGCTCTGTGTTCTTTGAATCTTAAGGTTGGCTGAGGCCAAGAGCACACTTGTGGACTCGCACCGGCAGAGGCAGTGGAACATGCCCTCCTGCCCTTCCACTGGGAGTCTGGGCTTCGAGTTGTGGTTTTACTGCTTGGAGCTACCATATTCACCAGATTTTCCCAAATAATGTTCTCACATAAATAACACACACACACACACACACACACACACACACAGAGACACACACACGAGGGTGTTGAGTCATAACCCACTCCTAGCTGACCTTCCAGTGGGTTTGCAGAGGTAGTAAATCAAATGCGAGGAGATTGCCTTTCCTCTTGCAGAGCAGCTTGTGGATTTGAACTGTGTAGCCTTCTGGACTGCGATGCAGCTTTTGTCACTAGGTTGCCAGGGCTCCCTATATCAATATATTGTTTTGTTCTGTTGAGTTGGAACCAACTCAAAGCTTACCTTCCAGCGGGTTTTTCAGAGATAGTAAATCGCACAGGAGGAAACTGCCTTCAGTGGACAAGTTGATGGTTTCAAATCACATGGCTTTTGAATTATGTAGAAAAGTTCAGGCGTAGTTGCGCCCACGTACACATCTCAGATGTTTCATGGCATTTCCAGAAGTGAATTTCAGCTCCATTCACCTTCATTCAATAATATTTGAAAGCATTGCTTTTGATCAGATTTGTATAATAAAGGTATAAGCTATGATCACAAAGCCATGCAACTAAATCTTATATACAACTCCCCACTGCTGAATTTTTTCAAGAAAACAGAACCTAAATTAAAGAAGCCATGGATCAAGTTTGACAGTACTGGGGTAAAATGAAAATACACGATCGATGCTGTGTGTTTGCTCTGGAGCAGTGTGAAGTTAGATCAGAAAGGGGGAAGTTCTTCAAAAGTGATTTGTTCCCAGGTACCTTGTGCCAGAGCTGGGTGGAGTGCCACAGCTGGGTATCGGACGCTGACTGATCCCATAGTGAGGGTGGAGGGGCCATTGCCCATAATGCTGGCCCAATTAACGCCATAGTAGCAGGATGACAGAAGTGCACTGTTCCAGCCCCACAAAGCCTCCTCAGATAGTCAGACCATCAAGTCTGTGTGAGGGACTTGAGACCCCTGAGTGTCCGTGGCTCTCAGCCTGCCTGGAGCTTCCACACGGGTGGAGATTCCAGCTGGAGAGGGCAGCTGTGGCCCGCTGACTTGATCCTGAGCGGCCTCGCCACTTACTGTGGCCAAATCCACAAGCCACACAGGCTGGGATCAACTGTCCTGGGGACAGGTGCTTCCAGGACAGAAAGAGGGATTTCTTCCTGCTCTGAAGAAAGCAGCTCGCAGACCAGAAAAGGCATCGTGCCCTGAAAGGATTGCTTTAGAAATCTGAGGGCAGGTAGATCAGGTTGGTTGCTGAGAACCAGACATCCACAACAGGTACCAAGATGAAGACTTAACTTTAAATCCATTCGACATGGAAAAAACCCTGAAATTGATGTCAGCAACATGTGAAAATGTCGAGATAGCGTTTAAGAAGATAGCACACAAAGTTATGTGGTCTGCAAAAACGTATGACATGAGTGCTATTTATATAAAAATTTGGTACATACTTTAAGGGACAGTAATCCAGGTGTGGTGGGGCAGTGGCAAGCCACCCCTGCCGTTTCTCAGGCTTCATTTCAACGGCCTGAATGAGCACTAGTAGTGCCCAGGCGGGCTGTCTGGAATTTCAGATATTTTAGGGAAGGAAGCCACCCCACCAGGATCTGGAACAGTGCCAGCCCCCTGCCACTCGAGCTGCCTCGAGGCCTCAGCCCAGGTGTGTTCTGTCTGCTGCGTCCTGGCCAGCCATAAATAAAGTCCAGTCAGGGCTCCTTTCATAGACTCTAACACCAGATTGCAAAATACTCTTCCAAAGACCCCTGCAAATTCCTCTTCCCATGATGTTAACGATCCATCTTCCTGTCTGCATGAATTCCAGAGGCTTTGCAGTGTGGAAGGTGGGGTAAATGATTAAGGAGCGGTGCCAGTGGAGAGGAGGAGGGAGCTCCATTGGATGAGCAGCGTTAGGACAAGGAATTAAGAGCTATTTGAGTCTCCAGGTAGATCTAAAGGAGCTCTGTTAGCGTCTTCTGTAGGGAGCATGCTGATGGTAATCAAAGGGTGGCACCTCTCTGGCAGTTCAAATCCACCAGTGGCTCTGCAGGAGAAAGATGGGCAGTGTCTTCCTGTGCAAATTTCCAGCTTCGGAAAACCCACTGAGAGTGAGCTCTGTGTTCTGACTTGATGGCAGTGAGTGTGAGCCAAGTATTTCTATCATTTACCTTTTTGTTTCTGTCTTACTTCACAGCCTTGGATTTTGTTATTAGTTGACAGTGAGTCATTGCCTAACTCGTGGCAACCCCGTGCACAACAGCACAAAACATTCACTCTTCTGGCATCATCTTCGCATCACTCACAGCTCAAGCCCATTTTTGACACTATTCTTTGTTTTGAGTTCTTTCCAACCTAGGAGGATCATCTTCTGGCACTGTATCAAAGTTCTTTTGCGATCCAAAGAATTTTCACAACCTAATTTAATAAAAAAAGAGATTGCCAGGTATTTCTTCCTAGATTGTCTTAGTCTGGAAGCATGGCTGAAACCCGTCTACCATTGGATGACCCTGCCTGCTTCCAGTAGCACAGCAATACATAAGCCATCACAGTACATGCTGATTAATGGGAGAGGGAAAGAATTTATACATTACATGAGTATTCTTTTAGGGGGGCCCAAAATTCAATGAAAAGACCCTGTTCATCAATCATTAGTTTATTCCTTCATTCAGACATGCATTGCTATCTATTAGTTAAGGATATCAACTAGGTCCTTGGGCTCAGAGGAAACCCATGAGACCCCTGGCCTGAGACACCATCCACTCCTCTTAAATTCCCATGCCAGGGTTAATCCTTTCACTTTGTAGTTAAGCAACCCTGCTAGAATCTGTTGTGCCATGTCATGCCTGTTTCACACCTTCCGTGCCTCTTCATTGCCTTCCAGCCCCTGTCTTCTGCCACACTGTCTTCCTCTTTGGAAGGAGCAGCACACACTTATATTACAAGTCTTTGCATTGATTCACACCCATGTTTATCGCGGCTTTGTTCACAACAGTAAGGAGCTGGAAACAACCTAAGTACCCATCAACAAATGAATAGATAGAGAAGCTCTGGAATATTCACACAATGGAATCCTACATTGCATTGAAAAACAAGGAACTCATGCAATATTATTCAAAATGGGTGACCCTGGAGGACATTATGCTGAGTGAAGTATCTCAGTCACAAAAGGACAAATACTGCATGGTGCCACTGTTGTAAAACAGGACTGACATTGGGGTTGGGGGGAGACTGAGAAAGATGGGATAAATAATGTATACTGCATTGAAACAGATGAGGGAGAGAACTGTTTAAAAGGGATATGTGATTAGTTGTTTTTGTCATGACAGGGGTCCAGAACGAAGGTTACATAGTGGAGTGATTGTAAAACAATGAAAGAATTTGTCTTTTACTTTTCCAAGAGGGTAGTGTACGGGCGGGGAGGGGTGGGCAGGGAGAAAAGTGCAACAATGAATGAATGGAAATCCAAAGTCTCTGTAAATTTCCATTGAAATTAATAATAAAAATATTTTTTTAAAAAGTTTTTGCATTGGTTGTTTCCTCGGCCTGCAATGCTATTCTTCACGGTAGTGGTGTACATCCTCACTCCCCACTCCAGTCTTGCACCCAGGATTACCTCTCAGGACAATTATCTTCTCATCCACATTTAAAACTACTCATCACCAAGCACTCCTGACTCTCCCAATTAACATTGAGGAGAATGGGAATCCCAGAACACTTGATTGTGCTCCTGTGAAACCTGTACTCAGACCAGGAAGCAGTTCTCAGAACAGACCAAGGAAATACTGCCTGGTTCAAAATGAGGTAAGGAATGTGTCAGGGATGTAACCTGTTTCCATTTGTTTCAATCTATATGCAGAACAGATCACTGAAGATTCTGGGCTATATGAGGAGGAATGTGGCATCAGGATTTGGAGAAGATTAATCAACAACTTGCTTTATACAGATAATACAACCTTGCTTGCTGAAACTAAGAAGGACCTGAAATACTTGCTGCAGAAGGTCAAGGACTGTAGTCTTCATTATGGTTCAAAGCTCAATATCAAGAAGACAAAGATTGTCACCACAGGGCCAATTGGCAGCACCATGATAGATGGAGAAGAGATTGAGGTTGTTAACAGTTACAGCTTGCTCAGCTCCACAATCAACTTGGTACGAGTAGTCAGGAAATCAAAAGATGAATTGCATCAGGTAAATCTGCTCTCAGGGACCTCTCCAGAGTACTGAGAAGTAACGATGTCAGTCTAGAGACCAAAGTGCTCCTGATCCAGGCCATGGTCTTTTCAATTACTTGCTATGAATCAAAGAGCTGGACAGTGACTGAGGATGACAAAAGAATAATTGATGCCTTTGAGTTGTAGTGCTGGAGAAGAGTGTTAAACATAGTATGGTCCACCAAGAAAACAAATAAGTCTGTCTTAAAACGGGTGAAACCAAGTTTCTCCTTGTAGGCTAGGATTTATAACTCTGTCTTACATAATTTGGGCATGTGGCCAGTAGGGACTGTTCTTTGGAGAAGAACATCATGCTTGGAAGGGTGGAGGGACAGTGAAAGAGAAGAAGACCTTGGATGAGATGGGTTGATACATACAGTAACTGGGGCAGTGGGGGTAGGTGTGCCACAGTCAGAGACTGGCTCAGAATAGGGCAGGCTTCAGAGCTGTTGTACATAGGCTTGCTATGAATTTCAGGCAACTTGAGGGCACATAACAACAACAACATGCTTGTTATGAGCTCCAGTGACCTAGTAGCAAGAAGCTGCATTGCAATCCCTAAGGCACATGGTTACAGGGATATTTATTTGTTTTGTGATGAGATAATCTCAGCGCTCAGACTGCCTGGCACAAAGGAGTTGTTAAAAAATATTTAATAACTGAATGCATGAGTAATGGGAGTTGGTATCAGTGTTGGAGCGGCTGTGGGAGGGGACCATCTGGTGCATCAATAGGGAGAATATAAGTCAGGTTGTTTTCACAGCACAATTTGGCAGTGGAGATCCATATAAAAATACACCACCTATTCAACAAGAAATTTATCTACTTGAACATGCTTAGGCTTGCTGTCTGGAGAGGCCATTCCCTTACAAGACATGATTGAAAAAGCAGAGGGTCATCAAAGAAAAAGAAGACCCTCAACAAGATAGATCAACACAGTGACAGCAGCGATGATTTTAAGTGCAGCAGAGACTCTGGGCACAGGATTGGGCAGGTTTTGTTCTGTTGGACATGGTTTGGGAATAAGTTGGAGCCAACCTGAAGACATCTAACAATGACAGGAACAACTTCTATGAACTGAATTGTGTCCCCTAAAAATAGGTGTTAATATTTAACCTTTGTAGTAAAAATGACAACCCAGCTACAAAATCGTCAGAAGATGTTGTAGTTGTTAAATGCTGTAGAGTCGAGTATGACTCAGTGCACTTATGAACAACAGATCTGAACCCTGTCCTATCCTGTGCCATCCTCACAAACTCTGAGACACTTGAGCTCATTGCTATAGTCACTGCATCAATCCATCTTGTTAGAGGCTTCCTCTCTTTTGCCAAACTCTAACTTTCTAACCATAAGGTTACTCTCCAAGGGGTAGCCTGTCTTGGCAGCATGCCCAGAGAATATGAGATATAGCTTCACCATCTTTGTTTCCAAGGAGCACTCTGGCTGCCCTTTCTTCATGACATATCTGTTTGTTCTTCGGACAGTTCGTAGGATATTCAATACTCTTCTCCAAAACCACATCTCAAAGGCATCAGTTCTTCTTCTGTCATCCTTATTTATTGTCCAGCTTTCAGATGCATGGCAGATGATTGAAAAGACCATGGCCTAAATCAAATGCACCTTAGTCTTCAAACTGACATCATTACTTCTCAATAATTTGGGTAGGTCCTTGACTACAGACTTCCTTAATACAATATGTCCCCTGATCTCCTGATTCCTGGTACCACCATTGATTGTGGATTTAAGTAAGATGAAGTCGTTGATGTGAAGTAAAAAGGCAAAAAAGCAGAGAACCAGATGAAGTAAAACAAAGGAATTTATTAACCGCTAATTCGCTTTCGGGTATTCTGCACCTCGCTAGAGCGAGGCAATGGGAATGGGAAGTCATGGGAAAGTTACAACAAAGGTTTTATGGGTGTATGGGGAGAGATGTAAGTTGAGCTATTTGGTGGTCAGCTCCCTGTAGAGGACATTAATCAGATGCCCTCTGCCCCTTTCAATGGATGGAGCTGTCCAGGACCCTTTAAATGAATTGCTTCACGGCTAGCATTAAGCAGAAAGTGGCTAGTGGTGGTGCTCTCTTCTGATTGGCTATAGCATTGGAATGTTTCCCAAGGGGTATGTCTGCACAGTGACCTTTCAGTTGACAAATTCAATCTTTTCTCCATCTATCATGATGTTACCTATCAACCTGTGGTGAGATTTTTGGTTTCTTGACAGTGAAATGTAATCCATGCTGAAGGCTATTGTCTTTGATCTTCTGCAGCAAGTACTTCAAGTCCTCCTCACTCTCAGCAAGCAAGGTGTGTCAATTCCAAAACATAGGTTGTTGATGATCTTCCTCTGATCCTGATCCCACATTCTTCTTAATAAAGTCCAGCTTTTAAAATAATTTGCTCAGCATACAGAAAGAACAGGTATATAGAGAGGATACAAGGCTGATGAACATCTTTCTTAATTTTTAACCATGTAATGTTCCCTTGCTCTGCTTGCACAACAGCCTCTTGGTCTAGGTATAGGTTTCATACAAATAGACACTATTTAACCGAAGAAGATATGCAGAAGGCCAACAAACACATAAAGAAGTGCTCAAGTTCATTAGCTATTATCACTCGTCACCATTATGTCAGAACCATCTTCATAGCTGATCTTCCAGTGCTGTACTGGGAGGCTGTAAATCTCATGAGAAGTGATTGTTCATCTTTCTCCTGGACAACATTGGTGGATATAAATTTCTAGAGAGGAGTCATCTTTGGATCATCAGTATAACTTTCTATGGACTATGCTAGGGAGATACAAATAAAAATAACATTGTGACAACATCTCAACTCTCACTCTGTACCCCACACCTCCTATCTCCCACCACTCCCACCAGCAAAAATAGGAAAGTTCAACAAAACAGAAAATAACATGCTGGCAAAGGTGTGGAAAGAGGGTGTGGAGAGATTGGAACACTTACACAACTATTGGGTCTGGTGCTTCCTTAGAAAGTTGGGAACAGAAATATTTTTTGACCAAGCAATCCCAGTACTAGGTATATATCCAAAGAAGTGAGCTGCCATATGAAATGCATATACTCCCTCATGTTTACTGCAACATAATTTGCAATAACAAAAATTTGATAACAACCCAAGTGTTCATCAATGACCCAAAAGCTAAGAAACTATGGTATAATATTGATGGGTTATTACACATCACTAAAAGATGATTGAGAATTCCTGAAATATTGTACAACATGGATAAACCTGGAACAAATTATCTTGAGTGACATAAACAACAGTGGTGTAAGACCACCATTATAAAAAGCTAAGAAAAAGTTTACACATAGTGACAATCTTGGCAGGATAATAGGAATGGGAAGGGTAGGAGAGGTGAATAAACAGGAAAGAGATAAGTTGGGAGAAGGAAAAGGGGTTGATTGCACATTATAATTATTAATAATTAGTTACATTATTTAATGGCTCTTAATGTAACAAACCAAAATGTTTATGAATGATTGTATGAAAAACAAACCTGATTTGTATACTCTCACACAAGTTTGGAAATGACATTATTTGGAAGTGTCATTTTTTTCTTTGGTACTCTAATCCACAGCCCTCAGGCCTGTTTTTAATTGTTGTTGAAACAGTCTTCCAGGTTGTATAGCCCTGGTCCGTCCACTTGCTGTACAGAGGTAATTCATGGTTGCTGTGAAGCTGAACATGGTGACACTGATGTGTCGAATGTAAGAGTGGTTACCCATGGTGGACAGTGTTTGGTGGTGCTCCTCGATTAAAACAGGCTTGGAAGCAGAAGTGGTATCCACTTCTGAAAAAGTTTGCCTCCAGAAACCCTATGAACCTGGAAAAAGGGCGAAAGTTATACAAGTGTCCAGCTCTTCCATTCATAGGGTCGCCTACTACTTGATGACACTTAACAACAACAACATTAATGAGGTCACACCAGTGTAAGGTGGGTCCTAAACATAATCACTACTGAGTGGTAACTTATAAAAAGAACAGACAAACATAGAGACACGTTAAGAATTGACAATGAACACTAGGGAATGCCAAGGAATTCCTGGAAACCCAGGGAGTTATCCTCCCCTAGAGCTGAAGTTCTATTGTTTGGAGACTGGCCTCCGAACAGAACTGTGAGACAATAAATCCCGTTTCTTCAAAGCCACTCACTACCCTAGAGAGAGCAGAGAAGACTTGCGTGGTCAAATGTGCTCTGCCATAGATTATATAGCATCGACTTATCTGGCCCTTCCATTTTTCTTGAAATTCACCCACAAAACCTGGGTCTGGTTTCTTGTATGGTGGAGATGCTTGGCTGCCTTTCATAGTGCTTTTTGTCCTACACCTTCCTATATTCTATTCATTATTTAGTTTGCCAAAATTAATATTTTAAGGACTTCCTGATTAAAATTTGGTTGTGAAAACTGCCAACAGGAAAAGTTTTTTTTTTCTTGTGTTATCAGTATCTGAGTATTCTTCCTTGTTCTCCCAACACTTTGCTCCACTCCTAGATTGCATATTGTTTTAAATTTAATCACTGGCTTTTAGCTTTATTGAGCAAATTTCCCATCTTCTCAATGCTCCTTTTCTTTAATTAACTCTTCCTTTTATTTATCTTTGGGTTCATTTTTATTCCCCAAATCTTTACATTGTGTGTTGAATTTGTTAGTTTTTTTTAAAAAAAATTCCTTCAAACTGGTTTGGTTTTTAGTATTTCTAATATATTGCTTTGACCTTATTTCACAATCATTAGTTGAGTAAAATTTGCTGGTTTTCTCCCCTGGTGAGTGTTTTGAGAGCTTTATATTCTATTTCAATATTTCTGCTCACTGGCTCTGAATGGATTCAAATGCACAAAGTTTTGGGGTTCCCACCACTGTGGACAGTTCACTTTTGCTTGCCCTAAGAATGTGGAGAGAGCATCTGTGATTTTCCTTCGTGGTCCTGGTTTCCCCACATTAAGTATTAGCAGGTATTCAGACTTAGCGATTAGTTTTACTGACTTGAGTTGTTTGTTCTTGCTCAGCACTGTTTTATGTCTCCCGTCATCTCAGCTCTCTGGAATTCGTGGTTGAGCATGCATAAAAATGTCTTAACTTTGCTAATCCGTCTGAGTGCTGGTGTACCGAAAGGAGGGAGGATGTTATACTCCAGAGAACTTCCCCTCAGAGACTTTTCCTGTGAAGACCAGTGAGAATCAGAGTGAGAGGAGGATTCTGGGCCTTCTCCCTCCAGGACCTGAGACCAACCATCAGCCTGTGCTCTATGGACGTCTATCTGCTGCAGCTATCAGTGCCTGAGCTGCTTCAGGACTTGGATCCTCAATCTCCCCCAGAGCACAAATGTACAAACCTCCTCTCACCCCTCTACTTTCCAGCCCTGGTGGCAGCAGCAAGCAGGCAGGGATAGAAGAGAGGGTGCCAGGCTCTCTGGAGATTGCTACCTGTGGCTGATGTGGCTTCAGAAAGGACTTCCCTGAGCCCTGAGGAGACATCTGTTGTAGTTACCTGATGTTGTTGTTAGATGACTTCGAGTTGATCACCACCGTTAGGAAAGCTATGAACAGATCTGAACCTGCCCTATCCTACACTGTCCTTAGGAACCCTGTTGTCCAGCTTGTTGAGTATCTTCTCTTTCTCTGAATCAATACCTTTCTCAGCATGATGTTTCTCTCTAAGGTTTGGTTCCTCCTGAGAATATGAATAAAGTAAGTGAAATGAAGTTTCACTGGTTTCCTCTAAGGAGCATTCTGGTTACACTTCCTTTAAGACAGATTTGTTTGCTTTTCTGGCTCTGCATGACATATTCAATACTTTTCACTAGCATGCGTAATTCAGAGGCATCAGTTTGTCTTCTGTCATCCTTATTGATTGTCTAACTTTCAGATGCATAGGAAGCAATACCATGGCTTGGATCAGACACACCTTAGTCTTTAAACTGACATCATTGCTCTTTAGAAGATTGAACAGGTCCTTGACAGTAGATTTCACCAATGCAACATATCATTTTTATTTCTTGACTGCTGCTTCTGTAAGTGTTTATTGTGGATCCAAGTAAATGAAATAGTTGGCAACTTTAATCTTTACTCAATCTCTCACAATGTTGACTAATGACCCAGTGGTGAGGATTTTTGTTTTCTTGATGTTGAGATGTAGCTCATATTGAAGGCTGTAGTCTTTGATTTTCAGCCAATGTTTTAAGTCCTCCTCATCACTTTCAGGAAGCAATGTTGTGTCATCTGCATAATGTGAGTTGTTGATAAATCTTTCTCTAATCCTGATGTCACATTTTTCTCTATAAAGGTTAGCATCTCAAATTATTTGATTTGCATACAAGTTGAATAGATATGGAGAAAGGATGCAGCCCTGACACACACTTTTACTGATGTTAAACCATAAGTCAGAACAATGTTTTGTTGTTCTGTTTGGACAACTGCTTCCATGTGTAGTTTCACATGAAAACAATCAAGTGTTCTGGAATTCCCATTCTTCTGAAGGACTTTCTCAAGAGCCTTCTAAAGGACCTTCATTTCTTGATGTGGCAAGACTCAAAATGAGGAGAAACAGCTGCAGACATCCGTTCATAATTAGAATATGGAATGCAAGAAGATGAACCTAGGAAATTTGGAAATTATAAAAAAGACATGCAATGCATAAAAATTGACCTCCTAGGCATTAGCAAGCTGAGATGGACTGGTATTTGCCCTTTTGCATCAGACAATCATATGATTCTCTATGTTGGAAATGACAAATTGAAGCGAAATGGTACAGCATTCATTGTTAAAAAGAGCATTTCAAAATCCATTCTGATACACAATGCTGAATGGTAGGATACTATGTATCCACTTCCTAAACAACATACCTCCAGAAACTCTATGAACTTTCATAAATGTCATAGCTGTAGAGAGGCTTCAGGCCTTTTGTTCATAGGGTCGCTACGAGTCATGCTCAACTCGAAGGAAATCAACAACAACAACAACAACATGGAGAAAGGATACAACCCTGACACACACATTTCCTGATGTTAAACCATAAATCAGAAAAATGTTTTGTTGTTCTCTTTGGACAACTGCTTCTTGGTCTATGTATACAAGAAAATCCAGTAATTATAACCACTATTCAAATAAATGCACCAATTACAAAGTCAAAGATGAAGAAATTGAGAATTTAAAATTATTTTCATAGTCTAAAAATTATTAAATATGCAATCAAGATATATTAACAATAATTGGTGACTGCAATGCAAAAGTAAGAAACAAGGACTGAGAGTTGGGAAATATGGTGTTGGTTAGAGAAATGAGGCTGAAAATTACATGGCAGAATTTTTTACAATGAATTATTATTATTTTTAAAGTTTTTGTTTATTATTTTTACTTTATTATTATTATTTTTTGAAAATTCTTTTTTAAAAAAATAAACAGCAACTATTCACATGGGCTTCACTCAATGGACTACACAGGAATCATATTGACTATATTTCTGGAAAGAGATGTTGGAAAAACATCAGTAGTCAAAACCAGGTCAGGGATTGACTCATATGCAAGTTCAAACTGAAGTTGAAGAAGATTAAGACAAGTCCACAAGAACTAAAATATGACTTTGATTGTATCCCAACTGAATTAAAAAATCATCTTAAGAATAGATTTGACGTATTGGATACTAATGAACAAAGACTAGAAGAGTTATAGAACGACATCAAAAACATCATCTGTGAAGAAAGTAAAGATGGGGAAGAAAAAAAGACCAAAATGCATATCAGAAGAGACCTAGTTATCCAGTGCTACTAAACAGATACCAGTCAATGGAAAAAGACTAGGGAGGGTCAATGAGAGAGAGGAAGACCCTCAACAAGATGATTGACACAGTGACAGCAGCAATGGGCTTGACCGAGGCAGCAGTCATGCAGATGACGCAGGATGGGGCAAGGTTCTGGTCTGTTGTCTGCTGTGATTCATAATTGACCCAGCAGCACCACATGTGCACGCACGCTCCCCGTCTCAAACGGATTCCTTGAACAAACAGAAATTTACTGTCTCACCATCTCAGAGGCTAAAACTGAACATTCAGGTGTCATCTCTGGAACAAGGTTTTCCCCTCTGTGTCAGCTCACAATTAGGAAGAATGTCCTTGTTTCCTCTCAGGATTTATAGGTCCAGATGTTGGCAATCCCCATTTGTCTTATTCTCTTCAGTCTTCTTCTGGGTGTAGAGGGTTCACAATACGGGGGTCCTGCCTCCAACTGATGTCATTTGCTCTTAGCTTTTTTTTCCTTGGTGGTAGTCACACCCTTTACTCTCTGCTTGTTTGCCTTTTCTTTTTATCTCTTGTAAGGAAAAAGGTGATGTGGGCCATATCCTAGCAAAACTCTCTACACAATGGATCGTGGCTGTCACCTGAATAAGAGTGTTGCATCCACCCTCATCTCTTTATAGGTATTGACTGATCATATTGATTTTGGAATAATGACCAGCAATTCCTTCTACATTTTAGCCTTTAAAGACCAGCTGGAGGTTCAACCATGAGTTTGCTCGCACTGGATGAAACAGAACAACAGCAATGATTACATTATTACATTTAACCACTGTCAAACAGAGCCCAGCCATATTGATACATATTTTGGGGACCATGATTCAACCCATGGTACCATCTGTACAGGTCTGGGGATGGAAGGAGCCAGCCTGGGTTTGGAATCCAAGGTCCTAACACATGCCCTGACCTTTGGCCAACAGGCAAGTCTAAGCCCAGTGCTGTGGAGGTATGGAGGAAGGAAGCTGTACAGGTTCTGGGGATGTGGAAAGAACAGAGTATAGGGGCAGGAGATGCTGAGGACACCGTGGGGTCTGGTGAGGACACATCAGCTATCATTCCTTCCTCCTTATGTGGACCACAGGGACAGAACGATGATCTAGTGCAGTGATGTTAGAGAGCTGTGGCCACCTCTGGCCTGGGGACATAGTGATGGGATCAGAAGTGAACAGGCCTAATGTCTAGGGCAGGAGTTTGGTCTTCACTGGTCTGTGGACCTGAAGGGCCTGAAGGAGAAAAGGGATGGGCTCCACCCTCAATTTGTGAGGTCCCTTGCATGCTGCCCTGCCTCCAAGCCCACCACAAACCCCAGCACAAGTAGCACAGGGGCCAATCTTGCCTGGGGTGCTCCAACCAGGGGCACATACACACTGTTGCTTCCTGCAGTGCCTGGGGACAGCAGGCCACTGCAACAGGAGAAGAAATAGACACTTGGTGTTAAGGGCTTATTGTCCAAAGTAAGTTAATTTCCAAAATTAAGCTACTTTGCATGTGGATAGGTGGGAACAGGATGTATTAGACTATCCACAAAGGGATTGCTAGTCTTATCAATCTGTAAGAATATTGGTTAGTTATGCCATTAAATTGAGTGGATCTAGCAGCAGAATTAGAGGATCTTCCTCCACCAGCAAAAGAAAAAGCAAGAAAATAGTGTGTCCTTCAGAGCCAGAGATTCTGGCACCAGCCAGACCAGGGCTTCTGGGAGCAGCAACCACAGCGGAGAACCAGAAACATGACGTAAGAGGAAACCTTGGGACTGTGATGTCATGAAAGCAGACCTAAGAGCGTTTGCTCAGGTGTGTTGGACGACTGGGGGAAGGAGGGACAGAAGGGGAGGGAAAGCCATGATTGGCAAGACTGAGAATTTAATAACACTGGCCTAAAGCTGGGAGCCTCAAAGCTGCAAGCACATTTCAGAAGCTGTCCTGACTGTATTCTGCTACTGTTGTTGTTGCTGTTATGTGCC
>NW_006399978.1:2611280-2619398 GCF_000299155.1 Elephantulus edwardii | reverse complement strand
GCACATAACAACAAACAACAACAAGTGAACTGTCAAGCCAGCAACTTGATCTTGGTGATTTCAGGGAAGGGTCACATCTGGAGTAACTAATGAGGGATTATGACTTGACTATGCTGATCAGGATTTCCCTGGGATAACACTCCCCCCCTGGGGCTCTTCCAGTGGCAACATGAGTCATCATGTCTACTGAGTCATCAAAATGCTGACCCCTCCACTCCTGTCTCTTTAACAGGCAAGTTCCTGATCCTGTGCATCAGGTCACAGCATTGGGGTTTCCCCAGGTAATAGGTCACCAACTGCTTGTGAGCCCCTCTTTCCAGCTTTAAAGTGTGGAGAGACATCATCATGCTTTCCAGACCCTGAAATCATGCTGACTACCATGAGCGAGCTTGTCTACCTTTGAGGTCCAAAGCTTAGATGTTTCTGTGGTTTGCACACCTGTAAGGGAAGCAGGAAGAGCTCCCAGGTGTTTTCGTTGCTCCAAAAAAAAAAAAAAGGAGAAACACTTGGCCACAGGTATGTCTGGAAATTCTGCCACCTGCACACAACTTTCTTGTAGAATTCAGTAAGAATGCACCGAGATGCCAAAGAAAGCCTTGTCTACTAGTCTTCATCTGTGAGGTTAGGAGGACGAAGAGAGCTCCAGAAGACAGATGCTGAGAGCATCACTCCACAATGGCTTCATCTTAGATGGATGGTCCTACCTCATTTGGGGACAATGTTGAAAATTCCAGCCAACTGCTACTTAGGATGGGCTAGCTGCCATAGCACAGGAAGAAACTGAGTCCTACCACCAGCGAGCAATGACTCACCGGCCATGTGACTGTGACCTCTGACAGAGCTGAGCCAGGACCACTCAACTGAGCTACTCCTGAATTACTGGCCCAAGGAAACTGAGAGGACGTTATAGGCTTACTGTCTATTGTTTCAAGCCACTAGTTTGGGAGCTCTGGTTGCCAAGGGGGTAAAGAGTTGTGCTGCCAACTCAAAAGCAGGCCGTTTAGATCCTTAGCTGCTCTGAGGGAGAAAGATGGGCAATCTCTTCCCGTGTGATTTAGAGACTCTGAAAAGCCACTGGATGATCAGCTATGAGTGTGGGATCCTAATGACACACAACAACAACAATTTGGGAGCAGCAAACTCTGAAGGCACAGTTGGTAGGGAGTTGCTGTGCTAATCCAAAAGCCAGGATTCTCCAATGATTCAAATCCACCAGTGGCTCTGAGGGAAAAAGATGAAAATTTCCTCCTGTGCAATTTACAGCCTTTGCAATCAATGGGTGGTTGTTGTTAGGTGCTGCCAAGTTGAGTACAACATATAGTGACTCTATGACCAAAATATCTGAACCCAGTCCTATCCTGCACAATCCTCACACTTCCTGATACATAAGAGCCGTTTGTGGCAGTCACCATGTCAGTATACCTGGTTGAGAGCCTTCCTCTCCTTCACCAACCTTCTACTCTTCCCAGCATCATGTCTCTCTCTAAGGAATAGTCCCTCCTAGCAACATGCCCAAAGTATGTGAGGTGAAGCCTCATCATTCTTGCCTCCAAAGAACACTCTGGCTGTACCTTCTCCAAGACATACCTGTTTGTTCTCTTGGCCATCCATGGGATGTTCAGTGCTTTTCTTCAATATCACAGTTCAAAGGCATCAATTGCTATGATGGGTGATCTGCCATCAGTATTCAAAATACTTATTCACCTACAGTGAATAAGTTTCATTGGAATTTTACAATTATGGATTAGTTTCAACTCAACAGTACACAACAACAACATCAGAAAGACATACTATGGTTTTTATCTACTTCCAAAGAGAACAAACAGTTCATCCTGGAGAAAGTTATACATGCTGCTCCTTGGAGGCAAGGATTCTGAAGCTACATCTGACATAGTTTGGACATGTTGCAAGGAGGAGCCAATTATTGGAAAGGAACATCATGCTTGGAAGGGTAGAGGGACAGCGCAAGAGGGGAAGACCCTGGATAAGATGGATTGATTCAGTGACAAGGGTAAAGAAGTAGGTGTGTCAGAGATAATAAGATTGGCATAGGATAGAGAGGGTTTAGGGCTGTTGTACACAGAGTCTCTATGAGTCGCAGGTGACTTGATGGCATATAACAACAACAACAACACTTCCAAATACTGAACAATGAAAACTTCATGGATCACAACAGAACAGTGTTCAGCTCACTCGCTTTCGCCATGTTAACAGAAGGGATCAGTTGCTGGAGGAGGACGTCACGTTTGGTGATGTAGAGAGCCATCTAGAGCTTAGGAGACCTTCTAGGACATGTGGTAGCACATCACCTTCCACAGTGGACACAGATATGGTGTCAATCATGAGATGACACAGGATTACATAACGTGGCACCCTACTGTACATAAGGTCATGGTGAGTTAGGGTCAATTCTGAAGCTAACAAGATCAATTTGACATGTAAAAAGGACGTTCTCTTTGAGTAACATTTTGAGCTTGCAGAGACACTAAGTTCATATGTGAGACTATTGATTTTCTTTCAGAGTTCAGATTGTCACAGCTTGACTGATAGAAACCTATGAAATTGGCACCTGCCTCTTGCCTACACTATTCAGGAAACTTGGGTAGTTTACACACAGTTAGTTGACCAAGATTTTCCAGGCTACTTTTCTTTTCTTTTTTGCTTTTCCTTCCCCCCACACTCACCCCCTGCAAAATGTGGAATCTTTAGGTCTCTGACCCCACTTCAGGCCATCTATGCAACATCCCCACAAACACAAATGCTGAAACAGGATATATTATTATTGTTTTTGTTGTTAGTAAGTGCCGTCAAGCTGAGTATGACACGTAGCAAACCTATGAACAAAAGAATCTGAACCTTATCCTATAACTATCATTGTTTCTCCAATGTTCATAGAGTTTCTAAAGGCCTGCTGTTTAAGAATTGGATGCTAAATCTACTTCCAAGTGTGTCATAATTTGGGAACTGCTTTACCAAACCCTGTCCACCAATGATAAACCAGTGGCACAGCATTCAGTATCACAGCAACCTCACATTATCTCAGTACAGCAAACTGACAGACCAGTGCTGTACCACTTTAAACTATGTGTGAAGCAGTTGGATTCTGGAGGGTAGGTCTTCTTGATTTAGTTGAAAGTTGGGGGTGAACTGTTGGTCATTTGTGATTTGCTTTTTTAAATTTTTTTTATTTCATTCACAATCATGGTAAGCTAATTGGTTGCCTGATTTAATTAACAATCAGCTGTGGGCTGGATGCCATCTTAAGTCAATCAAGACCTGGTGGGTGGTCCTTTGTGTTTAAAAGACATATTGGTGTTCTTAAATGTAACTAAAACATCTTACAGCTCATTAAATTATTTAATAGTCATCAAAATATTTTATCTCTATTAATAATTTTATGAACTATACAATTATTTCCCTCCAGCTGAAAACCTTCATTCAAGCAAGCATAATTACAAGTTGTGGTATTTCAATCCCCTATAATAGGCCTAAAGTTTTATTAAAATTAACATTAAAATAGTGGAATACATAATGAAATTTAATATTAGAGTGGTGCTTTGTCTTCAACTTTTACATGTATTTTATTTAGTATATATAGTCAAATGTCTTTGACTATGTGTATATTTTATTTGATATAGTAATTATCAAATTACTAGGCCACCAGAGCTCCTATATAATAATTATCCTATATAATAATTATACTGTGTTTATAATATTTTATTTGATAATTACTATATCAAATATATATGGTACACACCACCACCACCACCACCACCAATTGTTATATTGGCCTTTTTGGGATAGATTATCTTGTCTAGTTTTTAAACTTTTTGTTTTAAGGCATTATTGCTTTAATGACTGAAAGCTCTTACCTGGTCAACTCAAGCAGATGTCATCCCAAACCAAACCCACTGCCATTAATGGATTCTGACTGTAGTGGTTTCCAAGGCTGTAATTCTGCATGGAAGGAGATTTTGTCCTTTGAGGCTGCTGATGGATTTGAACTATTGACTTTTCAGTTAGCTACACAACACATAAATCACTATGCCCCCAGCGCTCCTTAGATATTGTCCAATTGACTCCAATTCGAGGCAGCCTCATGTGTTGTCAGAGTAGAATGTGCTCTGCAGTTTTCAATTGTTGATTTTTAAGAAGTAGACTATGCGGATGACACAACCCTGCTTGCTGAAACTGAAGAGGACCTGAAGCGCCTGCTGCAGAGGGTCAAGGACTGCAGCCTACAATATGGATTGAGGCTCAATGTCAAGAAGACAAAGATTCTCACCACTGGACCAATGGCAGCATCAGGATGGATGGTGAAGAGATTGAGATTGTACACAGCTTTAGTTTGCTTGGCTCTGTAGTCAACAGTCTTGGCACCAGCAGTCAGGAAACTAAAAGGCGTATTGCCATGGGAAAGTCTGCAGTTAGGGACCTCTCCAAAGTACTGAAGAGCAATGGTGTCTCTCTGGAGACTAAGGTGCGTCTGATACAGGCTATGGTCTTCACAATCACTTGTTATGCATCAGAAAGTTGGACAATGACCAAGGAGGATAGAAGGAGAATTGATGCCTTTGAGCTGTGGTGCTGGAGAAGAGTATTGAGAATACCATGGACTGCTAGGAAAACAAACAGATTTGTCCTGGAAAGGGTTAAACCAGGTGGCTCCTTGGAGGTAAAGATTCTGAGGCTCCATCTAACATACTTTGGACATGTTGTAAGGAGAGACCGGTCCTTGGAGAAGGACATCATGCTTGGGAGGGTGGAGGGACGGCGCAGGAGAGGAAGGCCCTCTATGAGGTGGATTGATTCAGTGACTGGGATAATTGGGATGGGAGTGTCAGAGACAGTGCAATTGGCACAGGACAGAGCGGAGTTTAGGGCTGTTGTACATAGGGTCGCTATGAGTTGCAAGCAACTCGACATCACATAACAACAACAACAACGACAACAGATCACTATGCATTTCTTCCAAGCTGTCTCCTGTTGTTGATGTTGTTGTATACTGTCAAGTTGGAACTGACCCTTAACTGACCTTCCAGTGGATTTTCAGAGGCAGGTTTGTTTTTTTTTAAATTGGATTTTTCAAAATTTATTATTAATTTCAATGAAAATTTACAGAGACTTTGGATTTCCATTCATTCATTGTTGCACTTTTCTTCCCTCCCAACCCTTCCCTCACAAGTACACTACCCTCTTGGAAAAGTAAAAGAAAAATTCTTTCACTGTTTTACAAACCCTTCCCCAGGTCCACTCCACTATGCAGCCTTCGCTCTGGACTCCTGTCATCACAAAAATACTTAATCACATATCCCTCTTAAACCATTTTCTCCCTCATCTGTTTCAATGCATTATACATTATTAAACCCATCTTTCTTGGTCCTCCCCAACCCCGAGGTCAGTCCTGTTTTACAACAGTGGCACCATGCAGTATTTGTCCTTTTGTAACTGAGATATTTCACTCAGCACAACGTCCTTCAGGGTCACCCATTTTTAATAATATTGCATGAGTTCCTTGTTTTTCTTTCTTTTTCTTTTTCTTTTTATTATTTTGTGTGTGTGTACTGTCAATTCAGATCTGACTGGTACAGGAGGAGATTGTCCCTCCTTCTCCAGCAGAACATCTGGTGGATTCAAACCACACACCTCTGGGGTTGCAGTGCAGCTTCTTGCCACTAGACCACTAGAGCTCCCTTGAGTTTCTTGTTTTTCAATGCAGCGTAGTATTCCCTTGTGTGAATATACCAGAGCTTCTCTATCCATCCTTTTGTTGATGGGCACTTAGGTTGTTTCCAAATCCTTGCTATTGTGAACAAAGCCACGATAAACATGGGTGTGCATTCGGAGGCAGTTTCAATCTCACAGGAAGAGATTGTCCTTCTTTTCCCCACAGAACAGCTGGTGGATTTGAACTGTGTGCTTTGGGATTGCAGCACAACTCCTTACCACTAGGCCACCAGAGCTCCCCAAGATATCTCTAAGTAGCCCCAAATGTTAAACCTTTTGGGTTAAGCTGAATGTTTAACTGTTTGCATCACCAAGAACTATGTAACAGCTCTTACTCACAGCCCTCACTTGGTGGTCTCTGGAAGTGGAAAGTTTCTTCTGTGTCCAAACTGTGTGATGAAGTGATGCTCTCTTTCATGTTCAGGTCATGGACAAGAGTCACTGGGCTGCACATTGTGGATTGAATTTTGTCAGCAGAAAGATAAGTGGGAGTCTTGATGCACAGTACACATGAAGGTGACCTTGTTTGGACATGGAGTATTCATCTCATTATTAACTAATGTGTTCATACTGGATAGAATGGGTCCCTTTGGAGTGGTGGCCTATGTAAAGGGAAAGAATAGGGAAACAAGGTCCCACACAGGAAGACAACGTGTAGGGATATGTCTTCATGCCTATAAATGGCAAGGAAACCTGGAGCTACTGACCAGAAGAATCTTCCCTTAGAACTGATATAGAAAGTTCATAAACTTTCTAGCACTCTGGATTCCAACTTCTAACTTCCAGAACCACAAGTTAACAGATTCGTACTCTTTGAAATTACCTATTGTGTGGTACAGAGGAAAAAAATTTCGGGAGAAAGATGAAATTGTCAACTATTTCAGTTTACTTGAATCCATTATGAACATTCATGGTAGAAGCAGTCAAAAAGTCAAGAAATCAGAAGATGAGTTGCATTAGGAACATGTGTTGTTAAAGACGTCTCAAAAGTGATAAATAGCAAAGGTGTCAGTTTAAAGACTAAGAAGTCTTGGTATTTTTTTATGCGTCAGAAAGTTGGACAGTGAATAAATATGACTAAAGAAAAATCTATCTTTGAATTGTCATGTTGGAGAAGAATTCCAAATATTCCAAGGTCTGCCAAAAGAGCAAACAAGTCTGTTTTGGAGGAAGGGCAACCTTAGAGGCAAAGTTGCTGAAACTTAGTCTCAGACTTTGAGCATGATGTCAGGAGGCACCAGTCATTGGAAAAAAAAAATTGAACTGGGGAAAGTGGAGATTCAGAGAAAGGAAAACCCTCTAGAAGACGGATTGACCCAGTACCTTTAATAATTGCCTTAAATATGTGAGGAAGGGGTAGACCAGAGCAAGTTTCCAATCTGTTGTTCACTGGTATGCTGTGGGTTGTAGCTGACTTGGCACATAACAACAGCAACCACTGTGTCGTATTTTGCTATATGGCAGTCCTAGGAGAATAAGGCCCCACCTGTGATCATCAAAAAAAGTTGTAAGGGCATTATCTATACATGTTGTTGTTGTGGGGTCCCCAGGTATACAAGGTATATATGCTGTGCGTCAAAAGGTGTGTTAGATAAGGGAGTTCTGGTGGTGTGGTCCATAGAGAATTGTGCTGCTGCCTCAAAGACAGCACCTCTCTGGCATTTCGCATCCCCACCAGTGACTTTGAGGAAAAAAGACTGGCAATCTACTATGCAATTTACAGTCTCAGAAACCTGCTGGAGGGTTAACTATGAATCATTTCCAACTTGACAGTAGTATTATTAATTTTATTAGACAAGCTCAGTCTATAGTTGTCTGCTCATCAGGATGATTTTTTTTTTGTCACATTATGGAAATAAAGAGCCATGCCAGTGTGAGGTGTAAAATATTGGGCTGCTAACTGACAAGTCAGTGGTTCAAATCTACCAGCTGCTCTGAGGGAGAAAGATGCGAAGTTTCCTCTCATAAAGTTTTACAGCCTGGGAATGGAAGGGAGTCCAGAGTCAGAAGCTAAGCACTAGGTGAATTTTGCATTATGGAAATACCCACAGTGTTTTACGAAGTGCTGGGCACCTTAACTGGTGCGCAGTAAGATGGAGATCAAGGAGAGGCACTGATCCTTTTCTCATTTATTTTATACTAAGCACCTTTGAATTTACTATTTTCACTAGTCTGGTTGTTGTTGTTGTTGTTGTTATGTGCCCTCGAGTCGCTTGCGACTCACAGGGACCCTATGTACAACAGCCCTAAACTCTGCTCTGTCCTGTGCCAATTGCACTGTCTCTGACACTCTCATCCTGATTATCCCAGTCACTGAATCAATCCACCTCATAGAGGGCCTTCCCCTCCTGCGCTGTCCCTCCACCCTCCCAAGGATGATGTCCTTCTCCA
>NW_006399978.1:2609878-2611180 GCF_000299155.1 Elephantulus edwardii | reverse complement strand
TGATGCTACCAATTGGTCCAGTGGTGAGAATCTTTGTCTTCTTGACATTGAGCCTCAATTCATACTGAAGGCTGCAGTCCTTGACCTTCTGCAGTAAGTGCATGAGGTCCTCCTCAGTTTCAGCAAGCAGGATAGTGTCATCTGCATAACACAGATTGTTGATAGATCTTCCACCAATCCTAACGCCATGCTTCTCCTCATAGAGCCCAGCCTCCCGGATAATCTGCTCTGCATACAGGTTGAAAAGGTATGGAGATAGGGCACATGCCTGGTGTACACCCTTCTCAATTTTAAACCATACAGTGTTGCCCTGCTCTGCTCTGATGACTGCCTCTTGGTCCAAGTATAAGTTTTGCATTAGCATGATTAAATGTTCTGGGATTCCCATTCTTCTCAGAGTCAGCCACAGTTTGTTATGATCCACGCAGTCAAATGCCTTTGCAGAATCAGTGAAACCCAGATAGACCTGAATTATAGCCTTTTGACTTCTCCAATATGGTTCTGTGTAGTCTGTAAGCTGTTACATCAGATTTGGATGCAGTAAAGTGGAAGATTGGAGTTGAGATGAGAAGAAAGAAGTGCTGGAGCATGGGGGACATGTCTGACCTTGTGGTAATGGGTCTTGTGTTGTTGGTGTTGTTGACTGGTACAATTCCCCTTTATGGAGTTGATATAGATAAGATATGGGTGTCCCTTGCTCTTTTTACAATATCCTACTTCCTTGTAACATAAAAGACACTCCCTGATGGATTAATCACCATAGCAAATACATTTTTTAAGAGACATAAACGCAGGTTATATACTTGGATTTCAGCAGATGGTATGCATAGGAATCAAATCGATTACACCTGTGGAAAGAACCGCTGGAGAAGCTCTGTATCAGCTGTGAAAACTAGGCCAGGAGTTGATTGTGGAACAGACCACCAACTACTCATATGCAAGTTCAAGCTGAAGTTGAGGAAAATTAAACCAAATCCAAAGCACCAAAATATGACTTTGAGTCTATCTCACCTGAATTTCAGAACCATCTCAGGAAGAGGTTTGAGGCCTTGAACACTAATGAGCAAAGACCAGATGAGTTGTGGGAGGATATCAAGGGTATCATCCAGGAAGAATGCAAAGGGTCATTGCAAAGACAGAAGAGGAAGAAAAGAACAAAATGGATGTCAGAAGAGACTCTGAAAATTGCACTGGAGCACAGGGAAGCCAAAGCACAAGGAAGAATTCAAGATACTAAAGAGTTGAATAGAAGATTTCAAAAGGCAGCACAGGATGACAAAGCAAAATATTACAATGAAATGT
>NW_006399978.1:2576000-2602914 GCF_000299155.1 Elephantulus edwardii | reverse complement strand
TCAATTCTCCTTCTATCCTCCTTGGTCATTGTCCAACTCTCTGATGTATAACAAGCGATTGCGAAGACTATGGCCTGTTAGTCAGTCTTTTTCTTCCCAGCCCCATTGCACTGTGTCCTTACTAATACTAACACACCATCTTGTACAGATTGCACCAAACAATCTGTGTAAACCATGTCTCCAAGGCTAGAAATCAACTTTAATTTAAAATACATAATAAAATCTCATGTAAACGGTATGTAGGTAACACCATAAGATACTAGTCCTATTGACTGTTTCTGATTTGGGGAAAACCAACTGTGGAGGGCTAATATGTTATGAATTAAATTATATGACACTCACCACTTCCCAACTCCCACCACAGATGTGCTGACTTTTGCTCTTGTTCTCGTGGATGTGATTTTGTTTGAAGAAATGTCTCTCCCCCCGCCCTCCCAATTAATAAGGCTTCACCAGAGTGGGTGACGAGTGAAAGGTATAGACTAGCAGACACACATGTGAGGGTGGGAGACAGATGACATGTCCTCTAAAAATCAGAAAAGAAAACACAGCCTTGACACTATCAACAAGGGCAGCAATTACACTGATTTGGGTTTTCAGCCTTCAGAAGAGTGAAAAAATTAATTTCGATTTAAGACCACCCTGGGTGGTGCTTCTGATAGAGTAGTGTTTGCTTCAGTCAGGAAGGTTAGACAAGAGGAGGGAGTAAAGCACCCGGGGACCCTGGGGACCTGGTGACCCATTCTCTCCCTGCACTTTGCTCCTAAATTTTTGGACTGGATTCGCATGTGCATATGACTGTAGGTAATTATCCCGGTTAGTGCTGTTTTAAAATGAGCACGGTTCTCTGGGAAGAAAAAAACAAGCCTTTAACTTCAGAATGGAGCCAACTAGGATCCTGGTATTTAGATACAATGTGATCTGATTAACAGAAAAAGGATCTGGACAAGGGCTAGGGGCTTTGTCTGGATTTTTTTTCTTTTTAATAATCTGAAGTTTGTGCTGAGTTGTAATTTTTATTGAAAAGTCTTTAGATAAGCACAGGTACTTCTTTCTGCAAACCCCCCCAAGGTGAGAAACTCAGAACATATAATATTTTGTTTAGAATCAAAATATAAATCCCATTAGTATCTTAAAGGGGTTTCCCTTTAAACTGACCAGGAGCAATTTTACAGGTCTTTTTAATTTTACCATATGATCTGTATTTTCAAAAATGCTGATTTACAAACTAAAGAAGGATGTCGCTATCAAGTTACAGATAATTTATAAAGTGCTTAATTAGTATCTAACCAAGAACTATTCAAATGTCTAATCTTTATCATGTCATATTTTCAAAAACTTGACCTGACATTTAAGATGATGAATATACACTATTAAGGAACTCTGTGCGTAGTGAGTAAGGAGTTGCCCTGAATATTATTTTAATAAATCAGCTGTTCTGTGAGAGAATGATGGGCAATCACTTCCTGCGTGATTTACAGCCTCTGAGAACTAACTGGAGAGTCAGCTATGAATTGATTCTGACTCCATAGCAGTAAGAGTGAATATTATTATTAAGAAGCATGTATGGAGTTTTTGCAGAAGGGGTTATGGCTTGGCTCACCTTTTTCAAGTTAAAAATAAAAAAAGACTTACTGGAAACTTAAATGTGACCCTAAGAATGTTGGTTTTATTTCTTTTCCTTCTAAAGGTATTAGCCTTTAAAGGGAATGTCCTAAAAACTAACCACTGTCCTGTATTTTGGACATGCTTCCATAGCTAGTGCCTTATCTAGCTTGTGGTGTGTTGCCAATTTACAGTAGTAAATTTTACAGTATCAGTTATTCACAGTAGTAAATCAGCTGTTTAGTGCTTTCCCCTTCCCTGTTGAGTACTTTTACTCAAGACTGATTCTTTGATTCAAAACACAGTTTAGTTTTATAAGAACATACTCGTTGGAGTACATATGGGAACTGATGAAATGTGTATAATCCCTTTTCCTTATGCATACTCACTTATTCATTATTCAATTTAGTTACTTGTTTCTGCCCATGAGCCCGCCTACCTTTCAAGCTGAGGTTTCCGAATCACTTCCCCCTTTTGGAAAGCATGGGCTTTGTGGAGACCATTCACAGCCATGGTCAGCTTACACACGTCACACTGGAGTGAGAGTTAGCGACTTTTCCAGACCTCATTCAACCTGAAACACTACACTCTGCTTCCATCCCCTGTGGTTTCCAGAAGTCCAGACACAGGGGAGGGGAGGAAGAAGAAATTATCTATCCTTCATTGAAAGAAATTATTTTTAAAAAAAAAATAATTTTCATTAAAATTTACAGAGAGTTTGGATTTCCATTCATTCATTGCTGCACTTTTCTCCCTGCCCACCCCTCTACTGCAGTATGCTCTTCTCTGTGAAAAGTAAAAGAAAAACTCTTTCATTGTTATACAATCCCTCCCTCCCCCCAAGTCCACTGCACTATGCAGCCTTCATTCTGGACTCCTGTCATGACAATAATACCTAATCACATATCCCTTTTAAACAGTTCTCTCCCTCATCTGTTTCAATGCAGTATACATGTCAGTCTCTTTTATAATGATGGCATTATGCAGTATTTGTCTTTTTGTGACTAAGATATTTTACTCAACATAATGTCCTTCGAGGTCACCCATTATTATATAGTATTTCACGAGTTCCTGGTGTTTTTTTTCTGTCTTTTTTTTTTTATTTTAAATTGATTTTCATGAAAGTTTACAGAGACTTTGGGTTTCCATTCATTCATTGTTGCACTTTTCTCCTTGCCCACCCCTCCCCCCAAGTCACTTTTCTTTTTGAAAAGTAAAAGAAAACATTCTTTCATTGTTATTCAATCCCTCCCCTCAAAGTCCACTCCACTGAAAGGAATTTTTTACTCGGTTAACTCTTGACAGAGTCTTAAAATATGACTCTGTATGCTAGTATGGATATCAAAATTGTTAAATGTACTAACTGGACTGAATGAAGAACTTCCTGCTTATCACTGATATCCTTTCTCCCTGACTCTCACCAGCTCTGTGAAGCACTTGTGCACTTCAGTCTCCTGAACAGAAATTCTTCTGCTCCCAACTCAACTTACTTGGACACAGAAAATATTTTTGACACAAAAAGAATTTTTCTTTCTTGTAGAAATAGAAATGTAACTAGTAAAACATGTCTGAGGATCCAAGAGGGGAAAAGTAGGAACAGAGGGGTGAGGTTGGGCAGGGGGGGTCGCACAATCTGATGGGTGGAGGAAGGGGTGGGTAAAGGAAATGAGAAAGATCAGGTGAACAACGATGTATATGAACTTTGTAAGTAAACAAGTATAAAATTTAAAAATTATTTTTAAAAAGATAATAATTTTCTTTCTTAAAAATTCAAGGCTTCTAGTGACCAGGAGGCTGCCCCACTTCTCCATCAGCTGGGCTCCCCAGGAGCCGCTGGAATGTTGCCCACTGCCAAAGCCTGCCAGAACACTACCACCTCCCTCAGTTACTTGCATGTGGTGGTAAAGATACTGTTTGATAATTTCCACAGTCCATTGAATCATCTGTTTTGGGAATGGTTAATAAATAAGGTTCTCTTCAAGTGAGTTGGCTAGGTAACTGTCTTTCGTATTTGTTGACAGAAACTAGTAAGCATGTCTAAGGTTACATCTGTTTCCTGAAACACATCAATTGGTATTCCATTGAGTCCCAGGGCCTTATTTTTTTCCAATGCTTTCAGTGCAGACTGGACTTTTCCCATTATTATCATTGGTTATTGATCATATACTACTTCTTCAAATGGTTTAGTATTAACCACTTCTTTTTGGTATTCTGCATATTCTTTCCATCTTCTGATATTTTCTACGTCATTCAAGATTTTGCTCATAGAATTATTCAATATTTTAACTCAAGGCCTGAATTTGTTCTTCAATTCTTTCAGCTTGAGAAATGTTAAACGCGTTCTTTTAGCCTTTTAACTCCAGCTCTTTGCACATTTCATTATAATACTTTGCTTTGTCTTCTCAAACTGCTTTTTGAAATCTATTCAGTTATCTAACCTTTGCATTTCTTCCCCTTGCTTTGGTTTCTTATTCCAGTGCAAGTTTCATATTATCTTCTGATATTCATTTTGGTTGATTCTTTCTTCTCTGCCTTTATCATAACCTTTCGCTTTCTTCATGGATGATGTCCTGAATGTCATTCCATAACTGGTCTGGTCTTCAGTTAGTAATTATTTAATAATTAACTATTTAATGCATAAAATATATTCATAATATGGTCTTTAAATTCAGTTGGGATATATACAAAATCATATTTTGGTTCCCTTGGACTTGTTTTAATTTTCTTCAGCTTCAGTTGGAACTTGCATATGAATAGCTGATGGTTCCAGAGTCAGCTCCTAGCTTGCTTTTGATTGCTGATATTGAGCTTCTGCAATGCTTCTTTCCACAGATGTCGTCAATCTGATTCCTGTGCAGTCCATCAGGTGAAGTCCATGTGTATGGTGGTCATTTTTTAAAGACAGCATACAAAAGAATACAACCCTGACACAAAACTTTTCTAATTTTAAACCATGCAGTGTTCCCTTGCTCTGTTTGCACAATAATCTCTTGGTCTAGGTAACAAGTTTCACTTGGGCACAAACCAGTGTTCTAGAATTCCCATTCTCCTCAATGTTAGCCATAATTTGTTATGATTCACACAGTCAAATGCCTTTGCACAGTCAATAAAGCACAAATAGACATTGTTTTGGTATTCTTTGCTTTCAGCCAGAATCCATTTGGCTTCAGTAATGATATCCCTGATGAGCAAATTATTTGAGAAGCTAGACTCTAGGAAGAAAAGTGTGGCATTAGGATTGAAGTAAGACCATTGTTATGTGTATGACACAACCTTGCTTGCTGAAAGTGAGGAAGACTTGAAGTTCTTGCTGGGGAAACACTTGCCTTCAATATGAATTTTATCTCAATGTCAAGAAAACAAAAACCTTCACCACTCAATTGATGGGGAATATATTGATGGATGAAGAAAGTATTGAGACTGTCAACGGCTTCGTCTTTCTTGGATCTACAATCATTACACTCGGTACCAGCAGTCAGGAAATCAGATGTACTGGACTGGAAGTCTGTCAGAAACCTCACCAAATTGTTGAAGAGTAATGATATCAATTTGAGGACTGGAATGCACCTGATTTAGGCCATGGTCTTTCCAGTCATTTGCTTGCATCTGAGAACTGGGCAATGACTAAGGATGACAGAAGAATAGTGGATGCCTTTGAACTGTGGGGTTGGAGAAGAGTACTGGAAATTCCATAAATTGCCAAAAGAACAGATATGTCTTGGAGAAGGTGCAAAGTCCTCCTGGGATGCAAAGATGATGAAACTTCATCTCACATATTTTGGGCATGCTGCTAAAAGAAATTATTTCTTGGAGAGGGACATCATGCTTGGAAAGGTGGAGGGGAGGTGAAGGAGTGGAAGACCCTCAACCAGATGGGTTGACACAGTGACTGGGGCAATGCGCTTGAGTATGTCAGAAATTGTGAGGATGGAACAGGATAGGACAGAGTTCGGATCGATTGTTCATAGGTTCACTGTATGTTGTATTCAACTCGATTGCACCTAACAACCACAACATGCTTGTTATTTGCAATGCATATATCACTGATTGTACAACATCATGTGGTCTCCAGCCTCTTTTCTGTTGCCACGTCCAGATTTTCCAACTACCATTCCTGCTTCATTGTTTCCAACGTTTCCATCCTATTGTTGTTGTTATGTACAGTCAAGTAGTCTGCTACTCATAGGGACTTTATGCACAATAGCTCTGAAACCTGCCCTATCCTGAGTGAGTCTCACTGTCTCCGACACACCAATCCTCATTACCCCAGTTACTATGCCAATTCATCTTATCCAGGCTCTTCCTTTCCTGTGCTGTCCCTCTACACTTCCAAGCACGATGTCCTTCTCCAAGGAGTGGTCACTCTTGGCAACATGCCCAAAGTATGTGAGATGGAACTTCAAAATTCCTGCCTTCCGAATGTGCATGGTTTGAATCCACCAGGTGTTTCGCTGAAGAAGGAGGGACAATTTCTTCCTGTGCCAGTCGGATCTGATTCAACGGCACACAACAAGAAGAAAAGAAAAAGAGGAAAAATCCTTGCTTCCACAGGGCAACTTGGTTTCATCTTTTCTAGAACAAATCTATTTGTTCTCTTGGCAGTCCATGGATCATATCAGTAAAAAAAAATTAAAAAAAAATTAACAGACCTGTTGCTTTGGGGAAATCTGCTGTCAAGGACCTCTTCAAAATGCTAAAGAACAAGAATATCAGTTTAAAGACTAAAGTGTGTCTGTTCCAAGCTGTGATCTTTTCAATTGCTTCCTGCACGTCTGAAAGTTGGCCAATGAATAAGGATGACAGAAGAAAAATGAATGTCTTTAAACTGTGGTGTTGGTGAACAGTATTGAATATCCCGACTGACAGAAGACTAAATTTGTCTTGAAGGATATACAAGCAGGGTGCTCCTTAGAGGTGAGGATCATGAAACTTCATCTCACTTAGTTTGGGCATATTTTCAAGAGGAACCAGCCTTGAATCATTCTGGGAAAGGTAGAGGATGTAGTGAAGAAGGGGAAGACCCTTGACAAGATAGCTTGACACAGTGCCTATCAAAACGGGCTGGAATATGACAGCTTAGGAGGGTGGACCTAACAACAATAACAACAACAGCGACATCGGCAAGATTATTTAAGAGTGGTTGTATTATTGTAGTGGGATGAAAGATGTTATGCTCTCTTCCACAAGAGCCATGAATTTGACTTTATCTGGAAAAAGATATTTCATAGATTCGTTTACATCAAGGATCTTGAGAAGGAGAGATGATCTAAGATTATCCAAGTGGACTCTACGTGCCATTAAAAGTATCCGTGTAAGAGGGAGAGAGGGGAATTTTACACACAGAAGAGGAGAAAAGAATGTAAAGACAAGCAAGGGTCGGAATGATTTAACCACAGGATTTAACCAATCCTGGAATGGATTTGACACTGGAAGAGACAAGGAAGAAACCTCCTCTTCACCCTAGAATTTTTGGAGAGAGTGTGGCTTTGCTGACATATTGAATTCAGACTCTGGTCTCCAAAATTGTGAAGTGGTACATTTCTGTTTTTGTAAATAGTAAGTTTGTGGCAGTTTGTTACAGTGGCCCCAGGATACTCATACAGTTATGCTGTAATAGCAATAAAACAAGCAGAACCCTCTGGTGCACACATCAAGGGCTTGCTTCCTGTTCACACTGTGTGTCATGGAAAGTCAGGCAGCTCAGCTCTTGGGGCTGGGCTGCAAGCCCAGCTTCACTCTGAATTGAGATGTGCTGGCTGTCATGTCTGGGTGTTCCTGGGCAAATTGGAAAGTGCTAAGAAGCCCCACAACAGAGCCAGGGCCTGGCAGGCCCCAGGTCCTACAGAGGTTAGAAGGGCAGGTGGTTCAATGGTTGATTCCAAATCCAGCCAAGACCTCCTGCCCCCACTGAGAGTCAGCAGCACGCCCTGACTTCCCACCTCCCCCCCAAATCTTCCAAGCTCACTCCCAGCTGCCACACTTCGCTGCAGGAGTTTTCTGGTGCTGATACAAGTCTGCAGAGGATTAATTTTGAGACGTCAGACTCATTTCGTGATAGTTCTTGTGGCCTGGTGGGAAAAGAGGCTTCTGACCTCCACTCTCAGTGACCGTCCTTCCATTCCACACAAATGTCAAGCTGGTGGCAGAAGCTTGGGTGGTTTTCCTGCTGCTTTCAAATTGTCCTGTGTTACTGTGACTGATAGTAACCTATGAGCCACAGATCTGAACTCTGCCTTATCTTGTGCCATCCTCACTATCTCCCATATACTTATATATGTTGTGGTGTATATATAAACCATGAAAATATTATGCTAAATGAGCTAAGTCAGGCAAATAATACATGATCCTACATATATGAATATTCTAGAACAGGAAATACCTAAAGTTAAAAGTTTATCAATAGCTGCCAGAGAGTAGGAGGAGGAGGAAATGGGTTGTTATTGCTTAATAGATGGTGGGTCTGTGTTTGGGGTGATGAAACCTTTTGTAGGAGAATGGATGGTGATGATAGTTGCACAACATGATCTATGTAATTAATGTCAAACAATTGTATACTTAGTACTAGTTGAAACAGCAAAATTTTAATGATAGCTCACTAGAAAAAGAAAAGGAAAATATGTATGTATCATATGTTGTTTTAATATTAACATAAATAACTTCAAAACATTGATTTTTCTTTTTAAAAAACACAGAAGACAACACAAAATGTTCCCACTGAACAACTCAACTCTCGTGGCTGACCCTCCAGCCCCTTTCTGAGACTGTAAATGGCACAGAATTACAGGAGCTCAGGAGATGTATTGCACTGGGAAAGTATGCATTCAAAGTTCTCTCCAAATTACTGAGGGGCAGTGATGCTAGTCTGAGCACTAACATGCACCTAATTCAGACCAAGAATTGATGCCTTTGAGCTTTGGTGTTGGAGAAGAGTACTGAATATTCCCTGGAATGTAAAAAGACCAAATAGATATATCTTTGAGAAGGCGAAGTCAGAATGCTTCTTTGAGACAAAGATGGTGAAAATTCATCTCACATACTTTGGACATGTTGCTAGGAGAGGTTATTCCTTGGAGAGGGACATCATGCTTGAAAAGGTACATGGATGATGAAGGATCTCTCACCCAGGTAGACAGACACATTGACTGCAGCAACGAGCCGAAGTGTGTTTGATATTGTAAAGATGGCACTGGATAGGACAGGGTTCAGATCTGTTATTCACAGGGTTGCTATGAATCATAGTCCACTTGATGGCATCTAACAACAACATTGGGTTCATAAAAAGCACTTAAAAATTCACTGTTCACCTTCAGAGGCTGCCAGCACAATTCTGGAATAAATAAAGGGAACTCCAGGAGGCTGTTGTATGAACAGAGCAAGGGAACACTAACTGCATGGTTCAAAATCAAGAAAGGAGTGTATCAGGGATCCATACCTTTTCAATCTATGTGCAGAACAGATCTTCTGGGAGCCTAGACTTTATGAAGAAGAACATGGCATCAGGATTGAAGGAAGACTCATCAACAACCTGTGTTATGCAGACGACACAACTGTGTTCGTTGAATCTGAGAAGGGATTGAAACGTTTGTGGCAGAAGGTCAAGGACTATAGTCTTCAGTATTTCTTAAAGCTCAAAATTTAAAAAAAAAAAACAACCCCAAAGGTTCTCATCACCAGACCAATTGAAAACATCATAATGGATAAAGAAGAAATTGATGTTGTTAACAATTTCATCTTTCTTAGATCTACAGTCAACAGTCTTGGCACCAACAGTTAAGATATCAAAAGATGAGATGCTTTTTTTAAAAAAAAGGTCTGCTTTGGCCCTTCAGAGTCCTAAAGAGCAAAGAAGCCAGTCTAGAGAGTAAAGTACACCTGGTCTAAAGTACACATAGTCTTCTTAATTACTTGTTATGCATCTGAGAGCTGGACATTGACTAAGGATGACAGCAGAAGAACCAATGCCTTTGAGCTGTGGAGCTGGAGAGGAGCACTGAACATCCTATGGACTGCTAAAAGAACAAATAAGTCCAGACTGGATGGATGAAACTAAGTTCCTCTTTGGCGGTAAGGATGTTGAAGCTTTTCCTCACATACATTGGACATCTTGCCAGGTGGGACCAGTCCTTGGAGGAGAACATCATGCTTGGTAAGGCAGAGGGTCAGTGCAAGAGAGGAAGACCCCCAGTGAGAAAGATTGACACAGTGACTGTTGCAATAGGATCAGATGGGTCAGAATTGGTGATATTGTCTCAGGACAGGGCAAGATTCAGGGCTATTGTACATAGGGTTGCTATGAGTAGTAGTAATTTCGATGGCATATAACAACAACAGCAATTTCAGGGAGCCCTGGAGGCATAACAACCTGCATGTTGGACTGTTAACTAAAAAGCTGCTAGTTTGAACACACCAACCACTCTACAGGAAGAAGATGCACAATCTCATCCCATAAAAATTTACTGCATTGAAAACTTACTGGAGGGTTCCCATAAGGTGGGATGGACTCAACAGCAGAGGGTTTGGATTTTGGTTGTGTGATGTTGATGCAGTCACATCGAGTAAACCAAAGCCCACTGCTCTTTAGCCAATTCGGATTTATGACCACCTCCCATTGGGCTTCTGAGGCAATAGATCTTAAGGGGAGGAGAGTGCCTATTTTTCTCCGACAGAGATTCTCCTCACTTTGAACTGCAGATTTTTCTGGTAGCAAGTCAACACCTAACTGACTACGAAGACAGGAGTTCTATATCAGGTAGAATGGGATCTTAAGCCTGATCCCTTCTAAGTAGTACTTTATAAAGAGAAAATGGACAGAAAAATAGAGTCACAGGGGACCCTAATAGTATAATAGCTAAAGTGTACAGTTAAAGAAATTATGAGATTTGCTCCTGTAAATATTGCAACCTGGGAAATCCTAGGGGGAAGTTCTTCTCCATCATGTAGAGTCACCATGAGTTGGGATTGACTTAACAGCACACAACAATGGAGCTGCACAAAACCTAAAAAAACTAATTCACTGCCATGGAGTTATAACCAACTAACCATTGACCCTCCAGCAGTTTTCTGAGGCTGTATGTTGCACAGGAGGAGATTGTCCATCTTTCTCCCACAGAGCAGCAGGTGGATTTATTCCAATAGAGAAGTGGAGCTTCTGGGTTTGCAGTGCAACTCTCAACAGGCCAACAGAGTCATCATACATGGGGGGGAAAAAGTATGTGGAAATCCTTCTCTAAGCCAAGGAGGCCAAGGAAGGCCCAGGGCTACAGAGCATAAAGCGAGGAGGAAGGATTTTCTCCCAGAGCAGATACTACATGGCCTTGAGGTGCTCTAGATTAAGACTCCCAATTTCCAGAACTGTGAGAAAATGAATTTCAGTTCCTTAAAGCTACTCCCTTTGTGGCATTTTGTCACAGCAGCTCTAAGAGTCTAAGACATAGAGGATTTCTAGAGAATAAATGTAGTAGGAATAGTGGAAGTAAGAAATACCATGTTTAAAAGGCAACAGGAGATCCCAGTCTCCATGGAGAAGAAATACATATCACCATGAGGAAAAGAAATATTCATGGAGTCTCCATTACCTCAGATGTTTTTCTGTGGTTGTGATTTGGTTACTTGAGTGTTGGAGCAGGAGAAAGGCCTGTGCATGGACAAAGTTGAAGGTGATGAGGAAGAAGAAAGGACCATTAAAGTTGTCTGTTTACTAGAAGTTCACTGTGTTGTTTCATAAATAGAAAATAAACATCTTGGTTTTTCTTTAGTAAAAAACAAAACAAAACCAAGACCATCTTGTCATCCTTCAGGAAGCAGTGGCAATTGGGCAAGGTCAAGAGGGTGTTAAATTCTGAAAAAGATCACAGTAGAAGGTCCTGGGTAGAGTAGGTGAACATTGTGAAACAGGCTTACTATTATAATAGAAATTGGTGGAACCCTGAGACAAGTTCTTAGTCACCCTTTAAGTCAGCAGTCAAACACCTCTGTGGTTCAACCTTCATCCAAAACATGCATTCAAGGGGAACAATAACACCAGACACTAATTTCTTAGAGTAATCAGCCATACAAGATCAAAAGGGCAGCATTTGTCCAGAAAGAACACTCAGAAGGCAAAAAGGGTAGAATAAAAGGGTTAATGGAAATGAGAACCACAGAGAGGAAGTGGAAGAGTGCAGCTGCATTGTAGGCATTGTAATTAATGTCTTAAGACAAAAACGTATATGAATACTTGCATCAAAAACTAATTTCTTTTGTAAACTTTCACTCAAATAATAATAAAGAGAAGAAAGGAATAATGTTAAAGCACCTGATGCAAAGTTGACAGGGAATAGGTGTTAAACACACCAGGCTGACAGTAATTGAAGTTGTAAGACAAGAAGCATTTGCTAGTATACTGGTATATTACACCCCTCCCGATGAGATTGCAAAACCCAGTGTTTCTTGACCTCTAGACTCAACCCCCAGTTTTCAGGAAATGCAGGGAAAGAAGAATTTGTTAACCCCCAGGAGGAACAGAGTACAAACCCGTTACTGGAGATCTCACCATTCCCTAGGGCTACTATCACAGAAATACCACAAGTGGGTGGCTTTCAAGAACAGGAATGTATTTTATTGAAGTTCAAGGAGCTAAAAGTCAAAATTGAGGTCAGTGATTCTAGGAGAAAGCTCTTGCTATCTCTTCTAGTAGACATTTCTTTCTCTTTTAGTTTATGCTGCTCTGATGTTTCTTGGTTTCTTGACGATCTTTCCATTTTATCTATCTTCTTTCCTGCTCCTGTCTCTCATTTGTGGGTGCTACTGTGTTAATCTGCTTTATATATGACTCAGAAGTAATTAAATTGAGGATATTCCTGACATTAGCATAGCCTCCTTAACCTAATAAAGAAAACCCTACTCCCAAACAAGATCACATTCATAGGCATGTTGTGTGTGCTGTTGAGTGGAAAGTGATCCTTAGCTGACCCTACAGCAGGTTTTCAGAGGCTGTAAATCATCCTTCTCTTGTGGTTGTTGTTGTTGTTATGTGCCGTCGAGTCGCTTACGACTATAGTGACCCTATGTACAACAGCCCTAAACTCTGCTCTATCCTGTGCCAATCGCACTGTCTCTGACACTCCCATCCCGATAACTCCAGTCACCGAATCAATCCACCTCATAGAGGGCCTTCCTCTTCTGCGCTGTCCCTCCACCCTCCCAAGCATGATGTCCCTCTCCAAGGACCTGTCTCTCCTCACAACATGTCCAAAGTATGTTAGACGGAGCCTCAAATCCTTGCCTCCAAGGAGCCACCCGGTTTAACCCTTTCCAGGATGAATCTGTTTGTTTTCCTAGCAGTCCATGGTACTCTTATCCAGCACCAAAGGCATCAATTTTCCTACTGTCCTCCTTGGTCATTGTCCAACTCTCTGATGCATAACAAGTGATTGCAAAGACCACGGCCTGTATCAGACGCACCTTGGTCTCCAGAGAGACACCATTGCTCCCTAACAGCAGACTTTCCCATCGCAATGCGCCTTTTAATTTCCTGGCTGCTGGTGCCAAAACTGTTGACTGTGGAGCCAAGCAAACTGAAGCTGTGAACAATCTCAATCTCCTCACCATCCATCCTGATGCTGCCATTTGGCCCAGTGGTGAGAATCTTTGTCTTCTTGACATTGAGCTTCAATCCATAATGGAGGCTACAGTCCTTGATCCTCTGCAGCAGGTGCTTCAGGTCCTCCTCAGTTTCGGCAAGCAGGGTTGTGTCATCCGCGTAACGCAGCTTGTTGATAAATCATCCACCAATCTTGACCCCATATTTCTCCTCATAGAGCCCAGCCTCCCGGATGATCTGGTAGCTGGTGAATTCCATTCAGAAGAAGCCTTTGGAATTGTAACACAGCTTCTTACCACTAGGCCCCCAGCTCCTTATTCATAGGGGTTAGGAGTCCAACACATGCCTCAAAGGAATATTATTTAGTCCATAACGAGGCAATCCACAGCACAAATAACCTTGTTCCTTTAATGAGCAAATGGCAAGGAAATGAGGGGGCAAACATTATTAAAAGAGAAACAGTGTGGGTCACTTGTTCAAATCTTGATTCAATTATACAAAGCAAAATGCCATTTTGAATCAACCAGGAGAATTTAAACAGACTCACCTTTTTAGAAATGAGTTGGTTTTTTGTTGTGTGATTATTGTCCTGTGGTTGTGAGTTTTTTTACATGCTGGGGCAAATACAACAAAATTTATGACTGCAATAATCAGTCCGGGATTTGCAGTTAAATACCCCACAGGAGGCTATGTGAGAGTAGAGAGTTGTTGATATATGGGATGTACTTATGGGGTTCATTTTTCTAATAAAAATTACAATCATATAAGGCTAGATGAAAGGATATTAAAATAAGAGAGTAAAAGGAAATGGGCTCTCTGATCAAAATCACAGGCAGCTTTTTCAGTTAAGGTTATAAATTATTTTTATAGAGAATACATAGGTCAAGAAGCTGGAAAAGAGAATACTGGGAGGTCTCAGGAGTTCTCTTACTGTGTTGGTCGTCCCTCCCCCCGTGCAGGACAGGACAAATTGGAGAATGAGCCGACCTGCACTGTACATCCAGAGACCTCTGGACTTACCAATCCTGCCACTCAGGGACCTGGAGCAGCAGTGCCTGGTCCTCCTTCGGTTCTCCTGGGGCACAAAAATTCTTAGGACACAAGATATTAGGACTCCAACTTCCTATTAAAGCTTGATCTGATGGGAGTGAGGAACCAGAGCCCAGGATCAGATTGCCCAGCTTCAAACCTTTTCTCTATCTCTTTTCCTCTGTGTAGCCTTAGGGAGAAAGTATCTATCCTGGCTAAGTTTCTCAGGCCTCTTCTGCAAAATGGATAGTATGATAATCTTAGTCCTTTCCTTTTAAGAATGGTTTGAAGTGCAAATAGGAGCATTGGCTGGCTTGCAGTGCCTGCTCAGATACATTTATCTGTTGTTGATTGAACCTGACTCTGTGTTGTTTTTCTGTTCTTTGAAGCCAGGACCCCAAGAATTAGAAAGCCTGGGTCACCTATGTTCTCTCGTATATGACTGTTGTCCCTGTTACTCTAGGGGCATTGCTGTAAGGAGATGTGGAGACTGGGTGTTTCTCAGGGGAGAATTTTTTTAGTTTCTGCTCTGGTGAACCTAGCGTCCTGATGTGGACACTCATCACTGAGGGTCCGTTGCAAGGCTCTCAACTTGCTTTGGCATGGAAGTCCTCAACACTAATGAGAAACCTACAAGGATCCCTGGGGCCTGAAAATTACCTCAGACCTTTGGAAGCAGGACATTATGTGGCTGCGCAGACCTTGCTTTAGAAAAGAGAATGTTCTTTTTGCAATTTAATCATCCAGATAGGCCATAATGAGGCAAGCTGTTCCCAGAGGTCCGTTTTATGTAACCATGCTAGCCAGCAGATTGGCTGCCTGCATGTGTGTGTGAGAGACTCTGGAAGTCTTCAAAGTGCCAGAATCCATCCATCTTCACTAATGAGCTTCATGGGAACATCGCCACCCACAGGGAGAGCAAACAGGCCAGGCAGGCACTCTTGTCTTTGCATGGGCTCCAGGAACCTCCCATGTGTCAGTCACTCTGGTGGAAAACTTGGGGACTCTGCCTCCTCATTCCGCCCTTCTCAAGTGAGCAGCTCTGAACTGGAGAATATGTGTTTGTATAGTGGCGCCCACTTCCTAAACAAATGCCTCTGGAAAATCTATGGACTTTGATAAATTATTATAGTTATAGAAAGACTTCAGGCCTTTTGTTCTTAGGGTCTCTATGAGCCGTGCTTGAGTTGAAGGCAGTTTACAACAACTGCAATATATGTGCATGCACATTTCTATCTACCCAGACTATGCACATGCTTGCACAAATGGGTGCATATTTTCATTACATGAATATCATATCATACATCTACTCGTGTACTTATACATACTACACATGTACATGTACCATTTCATTATGCACAAGCACATTCAGCATACATCTGCATGTACCTAAAAATAAACGTGTGCACACATGACCATGCATGTGCACATACATCTACACACAGAAAAAGAAAATTATATGCATTAACATATCATCACAAATACATTTACATATGCATGTAAATTGGAAGCAGGAGTGGCATCCACTTCCTAAACAACATGCCACCAGAAACTCTGTGAACTTTAATAAATGTTGATAGTTGTACAGGGGCTTCAGGCCTATTGTTCATAGGGTTGCTATGAGTCGTGCTTGACTCAAAGGCAATCAACAACAACAACATGCATGCAAATACACCTGTACACATCTACTCTAACTGCACGTTTATATACATACACATGGTGGTGGTTGTTGTTTTACACAGTAGATTCAGAACTGACCTATAGCTGACCCTCCAAGGGTTTTTCAGAGGCAGTAAATCACATGGGAGGAGATTTCCATTCTTCTCCCATGGAGCAGCTGATGGATTCAAACTATATTTATATATACCATGTGTTTATGTATATATACTATGTGTATATGCTTCAGGAACACATATACACAAACATATAGCTCCCCAATTAAAACAAGCTTGGAAGCAGGAGTGGCATCCACTTCCATGAACAGCTTGCTTCTAGAAACCCAGTGAACCTGGAGAAAGGATGAAAGTTATACAGGTGTCCAGAACTTTTGTTCATAGGGTCGCTGAATTGCCTACAACTTGATGGCATTTAACAACAGCAGCATGGAAAGAGAGAGAGCAGTTGGCCTAGCAGACACAAAGTCATGCTCCCAAGCCAAAGGTGAGTGACTCTACTCTGCGGCCCTCAGGCCTGCCTTTAATTGTTTTTGATGAAACATTCTTGTAGGTCATATAACCCTGTCCACTTGCTGTGCAGAGGTAACTCTTGGTTGCTGTAAAGCTGAACACTGTGACACTGATGAGTCAAATGAGAGAATAGTTACCCATGCGGAGCTCCCCGATTAAAACAAGCTTGGAAGCAGGAATGGCATCCAATTCCGTAATAGCCTGCCTCTGGAAATCCTATGAACCTGGAGAGAGGATGAAAGTTATACAGGTGTCCGGGACTTTCATTCCCAGGGTTGCTATGAGTCGCCTATGACTCGACGGCACTTAACAACATACATGTTGTTGTTAGATCCCATTGGATTGTTCTACATTTACATACACATATACATTTATATTTAGAGATAACATGTATATATAGAGAAACATATACAATACATACCTACACACACATGCATATACAAGTACACACATACAAAAACAGATTCATGCTTGTATCTAGGTTAAGCTGACAGCTGTCCTTAAGGTTGTCCAAACCCACAAGAACAGCTCAGAAAGGGTCAGTAGGACTTTGAGACTTGAGAAAAGTTGTGCTGTTTCCCTAAGACCTGGGAAAGTTGAGGTGGGCATCTGGACGCCTGGGTACCAAGGGGACCAGGGCAGCTGAATGCAGCCTCAGAAAAGACAGAGTGGGGAGAAATCAACTAAGAAATTGTGTTCAGAGACTTCTGTACTGCCTGCTCATGCAACCACAGGGAAGTTTTTGCTGTTTACAAACAAAACTCAGTACATGTCTCTGAATGACAATTCAAGATTCTAGTTCTCAGTATATGCAGAACAAAGTCCTGATCTGGGCTTATGTTTTGCCTCCTGACCACCTTGAGACTGTGGGAGCAGGGCCAGGGCCACAGCCTGGCCTGCGATGTGGCCTGACAGTGCTAGGGTGGGACCCAGGCCCTCTCTGCCTGGGAGCCCAAGTAGAGAGCCCCTCTTTGGGAGTCTAATGTGTGTGGCCTTGAAGGATTCCCCACTCACAGCCCCTGAGATTAACTTGGGCCCACCGTTTCCGGGGATGGGGTCTAGGTGGAGCTTGCCCATCCTTCCTGTGGGGGCAAAAGGGCTTCTCTGCCCCTCCCAGGGCCATGTCCTTCTTCCCACACAGACAAACAGCAGCCAAACCCTGGAAACTCTGACCAGGCGTACCCCATATACTCCTCCTCCCCATACATCAAGGGCCCCACCTGCCTGTTTCCTGTGGGAGGAACATCCTGACCAGCTGACTAGACTGGAAAGCCATAGCACTCAGTGATCCCCAGCCTGCAGGAAGTAGGGTCCCCATGGGAGCTCTCTACCAGGTCAAGTGCCCTGTACGCCAGTGGCCATGAGGTCCAAGATATTTTGGGGGGTTAGTAAATTGTGAATTACCCCACAATAATCTCTAGGCATATTTGATATATCTTTTTTTTTTTTAAAAAAAAAAACCCTCAGCTATTTACAAATTAAGCAGCAAATTTCTAAATCACTTATAGGTCAACAAACAAATCACAAGGGAAATTAGAAAGTATTTGCAACTGGATGCTGATGAGAGTACAAGACGTGAAAATTTGTGGAAGATCATCGAAAGGGTACCTAAAAAGAAATTTATCATTTTAATGCTCAGATTAGAGATGAAAAAGGATTACTACTAAATTATTTTGAAAATTAGAAAGACTATTATCATAAAAAGTTAGAAAAGGAATGGAGGTAAAAAAATGTTTTAAAACACACAAGAAATAAATAATAAAAATTATGCTAGATATTAATGACATAGAAGACAGATAAACCACAGAAACAATTAGCAAAGTCAAAATTTTACTTTTAAAAATTTTGTAATTTCTAGTAAGATTGATCAAGGGGGGAAAAAAGACACAAGACATAAATTTTCATTATCAAGAATGAAAGATGGACTATCAAAGCAAATCATTCAACAACTAAAGGGCAGTAAAGACAGATTACGATCATCTTTACGCCAGTTAAGTCAATAACTCTGGTGCCACAAATTCCTTGAAAACTACAATGTAACAAAGTTAATATAAAATTAAATAGAAAATAAAATTAATACCATATGTAATTTTTAAAAATTGAATTATCGAAACTCTATCGTATACACACAAAATCATGTCAAGATGTTTTCTCTGATGCTTTTTATTTTTAAAATTTCAGGATGAAATGCTTTCAATTCTCCATAAATTTGTTGAGAAAATAAGAGAGATCTATCCTCACTTCATTTCATGAGGCAGCGCGTGACATCTGAAAGACACTCTGAGACAGGAAAATTAGCAAGTAATATCCTGCCTAAAAATAGACACAAAATATTTAACAAAATATTATTAGATTAAATCAAGAATTCTACAAACAGGATAAATTATATAATGAAGTGCAGTTTATCCTAGGAATGTAAGACCTTTCACACTTGAAAATCCATCACTGTAGTTCACCATATTCTTAGAATAAAGTGGATAGTAGGAGAATAAAGAACAAAATATACAAACATTACAAGAAATACGGGATAAAAAATGTTTTAAAATGGAAACCACACAACAGCCATTTACATTAAAAACTTGAAACAGAACGAGAACAAAATGAAGGTCCCTCAAGCTGATATGGACCATCTGTGAAAATTTTACATCTGAAATCAGATTTATGGTGAAACAGTGAACGTTTCCTCCCCCAAAACCAGTTGTTACCCAGTTGATCCCAATTCATAGTGGCCCCCTGTGTCAGAGCAGAGCTGTGTTCCACGGTGGTTTTGCTGTTGGTTTTTTGAGAAATAGATTGCCAGGTCGGTATTCCAAGTTATCTCTGCATGAACCTGAACCACTCAGCCTTTCAATTAGCAGTGAAGGACATCAATAGTTTATAGCATCTTGAGACTTCTCTTTCTTCCTAAATTTGGGAATAAGGAAAGGATATGTGCTATGACATTGTACTGGAACTTAGAGACAATGTTGTAATCAACAAAATCAAAACAAAGCAAAACTACCTCCAACTCATTGCTGTTGAGTTGGAAATAGCTTATAGCTGACGCTCCAGTGGTTTTTCAGGAGGCTGTAAATCACACGGGAGGAGACTGCCCATCTTTATTTTGTGGAGCTGTTGGCGGATTCAAACCACTAAAGAGTTGCTTGCTGTCTTTGGATTAGGAGCTACATCAGGCAGAGTTTCCCAATGCAAAAAGGCAAGACAAAGATTTAAGGCTGTAAGAGTTGGAAATTACTGTTATTTCACTCTAAATTCTACTGTACTTGTGCTGCTGCTGTTGAAAGTTTGTAAACCAGATTCCTGCTTTGCTGCTGGCTCCCTGTTAGGCCCTTCCAATGGAGATACTAGAGAAAGATTGTCACAGCTAAAGGGGCCTGGGAAAATCAAACAAGTGTTCTAGATCAAACCCAGTTGTCATCTAGTTACGGTCACATTGACTCTGTCTCATGGTGAACCCATATGTGTCAAAGCTGAACCATGTGTTTCACAAGGTTTTTAAAGGCTGATTTTTTTTTAGACAAGTAGACAGACATCAGGCATCTCTTCGGAGATACATCTGAATAGACTCAAACCTCCAACTTTTGGTTGGTAGGCAAGTACGTTAATTAATTGCAGCAGCCAGAGACTCCTTAGATCAAAAGAGGCTACACAAGTTGTGACAGCAAAATGCATTGTGTGCATTTTCTGGGTTGAACAATACAGTGATGAAGAGTATCATTAATACAATTGACAAAAATTGAGTTTTGACTGTCAATTGGATGGTTATATATTGTTTGGTAATTGTCTTAAGAATATGTAAGAAAATATCCATGTTCTTTGGAAAGGTACACTGTAATAGAGACTTAGAGACATGATGTCTGCGACCTACGTTATATTGGTTCTAAAAACATTTTAGAGAAAGGAAAAAAGAGTGATAAAGGAATTGGGACAAAACATAAACAAGTAGTAAAGCAGGATAAAGGGTACACAGAAAGGCTTTTGTCTATTATTGCAAGTTTTCTTTAATTTTCTCTAAGTTCCAGATTATTTTGAAATCAAACACTAAACAAATAAATTTGTGAAGTCAGGGAAAAGGCACTTATATCTTTCAAAGGAAAGTACCCATATGTTCATAATCACAAAAAAGCTCCTCTGGCTACAAGTTTATGGAGCTGTTTTGTTGTCAAACATGCTGAAGCTGCACATTTTCAAAGCTGACCTTCACTCCCTGGAGTTGGGAAAGCTTTTTTTCCAATCAGATGTTCTTTCACACACAAAGAATGTTCAGTTTTCCCTCTTTTGGTCTCACTATTGATAATGCATTTCTAATAAATACACATTTACACACCCAGAGCTACATCACTTGTTTCTTTCTTCTTAAATAATCATTTATTCACTGGGTGCATACCCCTGAGCTCTGCACTAGACATTGGGTGTACAATCATAAGCCAGACCACATGTTCACTACCATTGTATCTAAGGTCTGATAGTACAAAAATGCCTGCCTTGTAAAGTAAGCTTACTTCAAAAGCAGGAAAAGCCTACTTCAATAATGTCAAATATGAACAAACACTCCCAAATAACTTAATCCTGTGGTTAAAAAAAGTCTCACAGAATCCATTATGTAAATAGTCATCCATACCTAGTTGCTGTCAAGCTATGTGTGTAAGAATAGAACTACACTCCATGGATTTCTAGGATCGATTTTTGTGCTCAAAGATTCCCAAACCTTTCTCATAAAGTGCCTCTGGGTGGACTTGCATAGCTAATCTTTCATTTAGTAGTCAAGTGATTAACTATTAGCCCCACCAAGGTTCCCCTACAAAAATAAGTAAATAGGAAATTGATGAGATACATCAATAGTAGAAACAAGAAAATATAAGGGAACTTTTCAATAAGCCTGAATGTAGACTTTTAGCTCCTAGAAGTGGCTTCATAGCCTATGTACTTCTTGAGTCATTGTGGATGGAAGCTTCAGAGTAATTAGTTTCTTTCTCTCTTAAAATCTGGAAAAGGAAAGATGTTTGGATTGGACGACAATGACTATAACCAAGACTTGGGATCAGGGAAAGACAATGAACGGTTCACCAAAGTTACTATGGTCTGTTTCTGTGCTGATTCATGGACGTTGGTCTCTGAATGCTGTAATCAGGCAGGATGCTTGCTGTTCATTTTCCCTTGAGAAGCAATTTCAATGAAACCAGATCACCAAATGCCATGAGAATTGAAGCTGAGAATCCAAGGCATCACAAGGAAGAGGAAGTGTTAAAGGACCTCATTTCTTAGATAAGGTTATCTTCCAGCTCCAGTCGCTGTGATGTGGATGCCTGTGTGGCAATCAAGGCAGCCTGGAAAGGATTCTTCTGTTTGTGCTCACATTAGTGGCCAGAGAGACTTGACAAAAAAAACAAACAAACAAACCCAAAAAACCTCAAGGAAAAAAAATCCCAACAACTTACTCTCAAATACCACTGCATTTTACCATTTAAAATAATATACTTCAGAATCTCTGACCAATACAATAAGTCATGAAAAAGAACCGAGAAATGAAAGTTGGAAGGGAAATACAATGCTATCAATGGCAAGAACTGTCTAAGGATCTACTATAGTGTTTAAGTCATTTCAGACACTAAAAAACACTTCCTAAAAAAAAAAAAATGGTAAAAGTATGGTGTTTCTAGGAAAGCCAAATGAATTTAAAAGTTCTCTGAAACTCGTTACAAAAGGCCGTGGTCAGATCCAAGACACATTGCTGTTGTAGGTGCCATTGAGTTGCCTCTGACTTAGAGTAAACTCAGGTACAATAGATGGGAACCCTGCCTGATCGTCGAAACTCTCTGCTGTGCTTAAGGCCTTTGTTACTGTCACGACCTCAATCCATCTTTTCCTCCACTGACCCTCTACTTTAGCATATTCTTTTTCTCTAGAGAAAAAAGTCTTTTCTGATAATGTGTCCAAAGTGTGTGAGGCAAAGTCTCATTGTCCTTGTTTCTACAAAGTGTTCTCACCAAACTTTTTCTAAGATAGATTTGGGTTTTTTGGTTTTTTGTTTCTTTTGGTAGTCTGTGGTAGATTCAACATTCTTTGCCAACATAAATAAAAAACATAATTTTTCATTCTTCTTCCATATTCTTCATTAATTTCCAACTTCTTGCATGCATATGAAGTAATTGAAAATCCACGGCCTGGGTCAGGTGCAGCTTAGTCTTCAATGCAGATAACAGCATCCTTGTTTTATTGATTTTTTTATATTTTTTATTTATTTTTTAAACTGTACACTTTTTAAAATTTTTTAAATAAAATGTTTTATTTTAATTGTAACTTTAATGAAAGTTTACAGAAAAGTTGGATTTTCATTCATTCATTGTTGCACATTTTCTTCTTTCTCCCTCCTTACCACCTCCCTCAGTTCACATTTATTTTTAATAAAGAAAATTTATTGATTCATCATTGCACAAGTTCCTCCATCCCCCATCTCCACCCCTTCCCCAGTCCACTTTGCAATGTACCTCTTATTCTGGACTGTTGTCATAAAAATAATGCTTAATCATATATTCCTTTTAAATAGTTCTTTCCTTCATCTGTTCTAATGCAATGTTTATTATCTATTGTCTCTTTTTCTATTCTCCTCCCAACACCCCTTATCAGTCCTACTTTATAAAAGGGGTGTTATGCAGTATTTGTCCTTTTGTGACTGAGATATTTCACTCAGTATAATGTCCTCCAGGGTCACTCATATTATATAATGTCTTACAAATTTATTATTTTTCAGTGCTGCCTAATATTCCATCATGTGAACATACCATAGTTTATCTATCCACTTGTTTGTTGATGGGTACATAGATTGCTTCTATTTCTTTGCTATTGTGAATAAGCAGCAATGAACATGAGTGTGCATACATCTGTTTGGAAGACAGTTCTGGTTTCTTTAGGGTATATTCCCAGTAGTGAAATTGCTGGGTCACATGAAATTTTTATTTCCAATTTTTTTTAAATTGATTTGCTTATAAAGTTTGTATACATTGTATTTCACACTATTCTTCATTTACACTGTGTTTCATACAATCATTCTCATGTATTATGTTTTATAAAATTAACCTATGGTGATGAATTTTATTTCCAACTTTTAAAAACTTTTATTTTATTAATTTTAATGAACATTTACAGATATTTTGGATTTCCATTAATTCATTGTTGCACTTTTCTCCCTGCCCACCTCTCGCCCCCAGTTCTCTTGAAAAGTAAAAGAAAATTCCTTCATTGGTATGCAATCCCCCCCACCATGAATACACTCCACTATGCAACCTTCATTCTGGACTCTTGTGATAACCATAATACCCTATCATATATCGCTTTAAAACTGTTCTCTCCCTCATCTGTTTCAATGCAGTATACATAATTTATCCAGTTTTTCTCAGTCTTATCCCAACCCTGATGTCAGTCGCATAAAGCACCAGACCACCTTTCCTAGTGGTTACCCCATCTTATGCTCACATCAGCAGTGAATAAAGGTTAAATCTGCCCACAACTTCACCAGTATTTGTTGTTTGCTGCTCTGATGAACTTTGCTATTGTTGTTGGACATCCTTTCTTTTTAGCACTTAAGATATATGCAATAGACATTAACAGAGGAAAGAACAGAGAAAACATATGCATTATATTTTTAATTTTCCTTGCATATGGATTACATTATGCCTCCCTAAAAATATATTTTGGAAGTCTGACCTTTATAAATGTGTGTGTGATCTTGATTGGAAATAGGGTTTTTCTTTGTGTGTTAGTGAAGTCATATCAGTGTAGGATAGGTCCTTAACCTAATCACTTCTAAATTATAAAAAGATGAGTATATACTGGGAAGGTGGGTACCATAGGAGGATCCTCGAGGAATCAAGGGACTAAGGTTATAAAAACTGAAACAAGAATCTTCTCTAAGACCTGACAGGAAGAACTGTTCGCTATAACCAAACCAAAAACCTGTTGCCATCAGGTGATTCCTTATAGAACAGAGAAGAACTGCTTCATACAATCTCCAAGGCAGTAAATCCTTACAAAAACAAACACCGCATCTTTCTCCCACACAGAGTAACTCTTGAGTTTGAACCATTGAGCTTTGATTAACAGCTAAGGACTTAAGCCACTGTGCAATTAGGCCTTCTGTCTTCTATAAACAATGCCCTGAATTTAAAGTTCTAGCCTTCCAATGTTTGGCCAAAGGAATTAACCTGGTAGGGAGGAAAAGGTGGTGTGTGTGCATCCTAGCAGCAAACAAACACAGAACATGCAAAGGGCTTGAGACAGAAGAGTATGCTGGGTAGGGGTCAGAGGGCAGGAGAATACAAGCATTGGGTTGTGTGGGACCCAGTTAGGAAGGGATTTTGTATATGTGCAGAGCTGTGTATGGAACAGCAAAGTAAAGCAGTAAACTCACTAGAACCTTCCCAAGAAACAAGGTCCCAAGGAAACATCCATGCCGTTCTATTCTTTGTTTTTTAATAAAATTTTCAATTATGATTTTAATGAAAGTTTACAGAAAAGTTTGATTTTCATTCATTCATTGTTGAACATTTTACTCTCTCTACCTACCTTCTCCCTCTCTCAGTTCACTTTTTAAAAAATATTAATTCATTATTGCACAATTACCTCCCCCCACTCCTCTTTGCAATGTACCTCTTATTTTGGACTGTTGTCACACAAATAATGCCTAATCATATATTCCTTTTAAACAGTCCTTTCCTTCATCTGTTCCAACGTAGTGTTTGTTATCTATCCACTCTATTATTAACAATTAGCCTGATTCTTGCTGCTTTGCCCTAGGAGTCCTTTGGAGACTGTACATCTTACTCCTTTACCAACACCAGCCAGAAAATGTAATGAGAAACAAAACAGATCCTGCTCACAAATGCAGCAAACACAGTAACATTTAGGGGTCACTGATTAGCACTGTGGGTGGTCAAATAAAAGACAATTTGCATTTCTTCAGGTGCATCTTAGTCTTTAATTTTACATCCTTGCTCTTTAGTACTTCCCCTCTACTAGTTTATTTACAAAATTCAGATACAAATTTGAACAAATAAAGTACACTCTCAGCTTTAAGAGAAGATTTAAACAAGCAGAGAATTGAGTGTGAGTATTCACTAATTTCCACTCTCCATCCAAGGTGAAGCCCTGGGAACCAGGCATTCAGGACAGGACAGCCGGGAAGCCAGGGACCTCTGTCCTTACCATAACTTGATCACAGAATGCTACAGAACTTGAAAGAATTAACAAGGGAACTACTCCAGCTGGAGGCAAGGGAAGCCCTTCAAGTGAAGTGGCATTTCCACAGTGGGAGGTTGACGGGCCATACAACATTCTAGGCTAAGGAATGACAGAGGAAAAGGGCTACTTCTAACATAGACGTGATCTCAAAAAAGCTCTGCCACAATTTAAAGTGATCATAAAGTATATTTTAAAACACAAAATCTAGATACTATGGAAAAATATTTTCATAAAAAAGGAAAAACTGGCCTTATCTGATGGAAAAGCAATCTAGAAGGGGGGAAAAATGAAAAGAGTTGCATTTTTCAAGGAAACATAACCACATTGTCTGATGTTAACGATGAAGTAAAGAGCCCTACAAGACCGCCACCTCCTTCTGCTGCTCCTGGTGCTGGTGTGTGCTCATTTGGTGTGGACGTGGTACCTCTTCTGTGAAGCAGCAGTTGAACACCAGTGTTCGCCATGTCTGATGAAAAACCCGAGGAAGGAGTCAAGATTGGGAGTAAGAATCATAATAATTTGTAGGTTTGATGGTTCTGTGGTGCAGTTTAATATTAAGAGACATATACCACTTAGTATATTAATGAAAACCTATTGTGAACGACAGGGTTTGTCAATGAGGCAGATAACATTTGATGGGCAGCCAACCAGTGAAAGGGAGCTCTGGTGGCTTAATGGTAAGGAGCTGTGCAGCTGTCTCAGAGGCATATGGTTTGATCCCACCAGATACTCTATGGGAGAAAGAGGAGCAATCTCTTCTTGTGAGATGAAACTGCCTCTGAAAATTCACTGGAGGGTCAATCATGAGTCAATTCCCACTCAATGGTAGACTACAATAGTCAATGAAACAGATACTCTTGCACCATTGGAAATGGAGGATAAAGATACAATTGATATGTTCCAGGAGCTGACAGGAGGTGTCTTCTAAAACAAGAAATGGGAGTCTGCGGTTTTACTTCAAACTCTTCCTACAGACCAAGAATACATTCTCAATTAGAAAACCACAATTTGGATGGATCACGTTTTGATTACTATACTATGTTGTTGTTGTTGTTATGTGCCGTCGAGTTGCTTGCGACTCATAGCAACCCTATGGACAACAGCCCTAAACCCTGCTCTATCCTGTGCCAATCGCACTGTCTCTGACACACCCATCCTGATTACCCCAGCCACTGAATCAATCCACCTCATAGGGGGTCTTCCCCTCCTGCACTGTCCCTCCACCCTACCAAGCATGAAGTCCCTCTCCAAGGACCTGTCCCTCCTTACAACATGT
>NW_006399978.1:2570994-2572260 GCF_000299155.1 Elephantulus edwardii | reverse complement strand
TTGCCCTTTCTGTTAGTCTACATGTGTTCTGTTGTACATAGGGTTTTCAGAGGCCTGCTATTTCAGAAGTGGATGGCCAATCCTTCTTCTTAGTCTGTCTTAATCTGAATGTTCAGATTTAGAGGAGTATCTGACAGACAAGCAATTTATGGAGTAATTTATGGAGTTAACCATTAATTACAGTGTTGTCTCTGCCTTTAGCCCAGTGCATTGACCCACTTATTTCCCAGCCCCACCCTCCACCAGGATACCCCTTCACTCCTACCAAATCCCTTCAGAATTTATCTTCCATTGTCCAACCCTTGATCTGACAGCTTGTATCTGAATCACAGAAGCCAAGAAAGCCTCAGATACTATAGTTTTCTTTATTTGTTCACTTCCTCTTTTCTTATTCTTTTATTATACCTAAGTACCAGAGGAATGTCTGTCTGTGTTTCACTGACTATGCAAAGGCATTTGACTGTGTGGATCACAAAAAACTGGCTAACTTTGAGAAGAATGGGAATCCCAGGACACTTGATTGTGCTTATGCAAAATCTGTACTTGGACCAGGAGGCAGTCGTCAGAACAGAGCAAGGAAACACTAGGCCATGGATATGCCCTCTTTCCATACCTTTTCAATCTGTATGTAGAATAGATTATTCAGGAGGCTGGACTCTATAAGGAGAAATGTGTCATCAAGATTGGAGGAAGACTCATCAACAATCTTCATTATACAGATGATACAACCCTGCTTGCTGAAACTGAGGAGGGTCTGAAGCACTTACTGCAGAAGGTCAAGGACTGCAGTCTTCAATATGGATTAAGGCTCAATATCAATAAGACAAAGATTCTCACCATTGGACCAGTTGGTAGCATCGTCATAGATGGTGAAGAGATTGAGACTGTTAACAGCTTTAGTTTGTTTGGCTCCACTACAAAACACTCTTGGAACTATCAGCCAGGAAATTAAAAGATGAATTGCCTTGGGAAAGTCTGTTGTCAGAGATCTTGCCAAAGTACTGGACAGCAACGATGATCGTCTGGAGACTAAGGTGAGCCTGATCCAGGACATAGTCTTTGCAATTATTTGTTATGAATCAGAAAACTGGACAGTAACTAGAGATGGTAGAAGGAGAATTGATGGTAGAAGGAGAATTGAGCTGTGGAGCTGGAGAAGAGTATTGAATATACCATGGACTGCTAGGAGAACAAACAGGTTCACCCTAGAGTGGATGAAACCAGGTTTCTCCTTAGAGGCAAGGATTCTGAAGCTTTGTTTGACAT
>NW_006399978.1:2568400-2570599 GCF_000299155.1 Elephantulus edwardii | reverse complement strand
TCATTCAGCTCTTTTATTTATATTCCAGGAAATTATTTTGCTGTCATTATTTAACAAAAAACAATGACATAAAAATATTTGCATGTCTTATTCACTTGGAGAATGTTAATTTTTTTAAATTTATCATTGTAAGATCAAGGGTAATTTTATAACTTTCTTTTTACTTAACTGTTACATTCTATATAACTGTTATTTGCTATGCATCAGAGAGCTGGGCAATGAATAGAGATGAGAGAAGAAGAATGAATGTCTTTGAGCTGTGATGTTGGAGAAAAGCACTGAACATCCATGGACAGCCAAGAGAACAAACAGAGATGTCTTGAAAAGGGTACAGCTGGAGTGCTCTTTGGAGGCAAGGATGATAAGGATGTTTTGGAGACAAGGATATTTTGGGTGTGACATCGTGATATAGTGACTGCTGTAATGGACTCTAGTGTATCAGGAAGTGTGAGGATGGCACAGGATAGGACAGGGTTCAGATCTGCTGTTCACAGAATCGCTATGACGTCAAGTACTCAACTTGACAGCACTTAACAATAACAACTGTTATGTGTGAGACAATGTGTCTTTAAATAGTGGTAAATTATTCTAATAGAAATGAATCCTAGACAGTTTCCCCCTCAGGTATCTTGTTTAAATAACTTCCTGTTTAAAATGGAAGTGAGGGTGGTGTTGAAGTAAGCTAAATAGATGTCAAAGATGTTCAATAAGACATGTTGTTGCTAGGTACCATCAACTTGGAACTCACCCATAGATGGGAAGAGTCTGCATCTTTCTTTCACAGAGCAGTTGGCACTGACAGCACTATTTACCACAAAGCCACCAGAGCTCCCTCAATAAGACATAGTAAAGTATTATAATGAAATGTGCAAAGACAAAGAGTTAAAAAAATCATAAATTAAGCAAAAGATCTATAGTTCTCAAGCTGAAAGATTGAAGAAAAATATTTAAGCCTTGAGTCATAATATTGCATAGGTTCTTGGCAAACACTACATTAAGAGGCATAGGAAGCATCAAAAGAAGATGGAAAAGATACACAACAGAGTCAACATACATAAAAGAATTTGTCCATGTTCAATCATTTCAGGATGTGGTATGCAATCAAGTACTGATGACATAGGAAAGAAGTTCAAGCTGTCTTGAAGACATTAGAGCAAAAACAAGAATCCAAGAAATTGATGGCTTATTATTTGAGATGTTTCAACAAACAGATAACATACCAAAATTCTTATTCATGTATGCCAAGAAATTTGGAATACAGACAGCTATCTGCCCAACAAACTGGAAGAAATACATATTTGTGCCAATTCTAAAGAAAGGTGATCCAACAGAATGCAGATATTATCAAACAATGTCATGGAGAAGAGATCGAGTTTGTTAACAGTTACAGCTTGCTCGGCTCCACAAACAATACTCTTGGCATAGGCAGTCAGCAGATCAAAAGATTAATTACATTAGGTAAATCCGCGGCCAGGGACCTCTAGAGAGTACTGAGAAGCAATGATGTCAGTCTAGAGATTAAAGTGCACCTAATCTAGGCCATGGTCTTAGCACTTACTTGCTATACATCAGAGAACTGTACAACGACTAAGGATGACAGAAGAAGAATCGATACCTTTGATTTGTGGTGCTGGAGAAGAGTCTTGAATATACTATGAATCACCAAGAAAACAAATAGATCTGTCTTGGAGAGAGTAAAACCAAGTTTTTCCTTGGAGGATAGAATTTTGAAGTGCTATCTCACACACTTTGGGCATGTGGCCAGGAGGGACCAGTCCTTGGAGAAGGACATCATGCTTAAAGGATGGAGGGACAGTGCAGGAGAGGAAGACCCTGGATGAGATGGATTGATACAGTAACTGGGGCAATGGAGGTAGGTGTGTGGGAATCAGTGAGACTGGCTCAGGACAGGGCAGGCTTCAGAGCTGCTGTACATAGGGTCACTATGAGTCACAGGCAACAACATCATTACACACAAGTAACATTTTATTGAAGATAATTTTGAAAATGTTTACAGAATATTTTAACAAGGAATTGTCACAAATTCAAACTAAGTTCAGTAGCGGACATGAAACAAGGTGTAGTATTACTGATATCAGATAGATTTTGGTTGAAATCAGAGAATATCAGAAAGATATTTACTTGTGTTTTATTGACTTTGAAAAGTCAAATTATGTGGATTTATTTATTTTTTTTATT
>NW_006399978.1:2559597-2567550 GCF_000299155.1 Elephantulus edwardii | reverse complement strand
GCTTAAAGCCCCTGATGGCTCTGGGCGCTGACTCTCACCAGTGGCTATGGATGAAGTCACAGGTGATTTTCAGCCAGCGCCCCAAATTATGTGGATTTATAATAAACCATGGGCAGCATTGTGAAGAAAAGGGATTACAGAACACTTAATTGTGCTCATGCAGAACATGTACATACACCAAGAAGCAGTCGTTTGAACAGAACATGGGTATACTGCATGGTTTAAAAATAAAGAAAAATGTGTGTCATGATTGTATTCTTTCACCATATTTACTCAACCAGTATACTGAACAAATAATCTGAGAAGTTAGACAATATGAAGAAGATTTTAGCATCAGGATTGGATGAAGACGCATTAATGTCTGAGATATGCAGGTAACACAACCTAGGTGGGTGTGAGAGTAAAGGGTGAACACCTCTGCCATGAAAGAAGCACAACCAGAATGTTCTTTACAAGGAGGACGATGAACTTCATCTTACGTGCTTTGGGTATGTTACCAGGAAATATCGGTCCCTGGAGAGAGGACACTGTGCTTGTTAAAGCAGGAGGTTAGTGAAACAGAGGGAAGTCTTCAACAGGTTGGATTGACAGAGTGGCTACACCAATGGACTCAAACATAGCAGTGATTATGAATGTAGAGCAGGAATGGACAGTGTTTTGTTCTTATTAGTAGGAAACAACATGGTGACATCTAAGAATAATATTAATAGGTATTTTATAAAGAATGCTGGCGATACAACGGTTAAACACTCAACTTCTAACTGATGGGTTGGTGGTTCAAAGCCACACGGTAATCCATGGGAAAAATATCTAGCAATGTTGTTGTTGTTATTAGATGCCGTCAGTCTAGTACAACTCATAGTGACCTTTTGAACAACAGATCTGAACCCTGTCCTGTCCTGTGCCATCCTCACCATCTCTGACACATTTGAGCCTATTGTTGCAGTCACCGGGCCAATCCACTTGGTTGAAGGTCTTCCTTTCTTTCACTGATCCTCCGCCTTTCCGAGCATCATGTGCCTTTCCAAGGAATAGCCTCTCCTAGCAATATGCCAAAATAATGTGACACAAAGCTTTATTTTTGCCTCTGAGGAGCACCTTCTCCAAGACATACTTGTTTGTTCTTTCAGCAGTCCATGGGATACTCAGTACTCTTCTACACCACCACAGCTCAAAGGCATCAATTCGTCTGTCATTCTTATTCACTGTCTATCTCAGATTCATAGCAAGTGATTGAAAAGACCATGGCCTGAATCAAGCGCACCCATGACTAACATCATTACTTCTTAATAATTTGAAAAAGTCTGACTGCTGACTTTCCCAGTGTGATACGTCTCCTGATCTCCTGACTTCTGATGCCAAGTGTATAAACTCGCATAAGTATTATAGCCTAGAAAACCCTATGGAGAAGTTCTATTCTTTCACGTGGGTCATCTGCAGGCCAAAAGCAGCAAAGGCTTTTATGGGTATTCACTCAACTTGAGTGAATACTCTGACAGAGTTTCCTGTTAACAGTTAAATTGTACCTTCTAAAAAGTTATGTTCAAGTCCTGACCTGTGAATATGACTGTGAGGACGTTATCATTTGGTTTAACATGGGGTCATATTGCAGAGAACGAGAGCATGCATCAGGGGTGGCCTGGACACACAGGCAGCTGCTACCCTCCCTGGCAGAGACCCTCACAGCCTCTTCTTTGTGCAGACAGCCCTTCCCCCTCAGAAAACAAGAGGAGGCTGCTTTGTCCCTGGCCAGCGTGACCTTCCAAATGACCCTGCTTTAACTCCAGTCACCCTTTAGTTTGTTTCTTCTCTTTTGCCTGCCCTGGGGCAACCTCAGGGAGCCACTGTGGGTGGGCCAGAGAGAGATGGTAGCAAGTAGGGGGAAGACAGGGTGCCTCTCACTTCAGTCCCCTGACCCTCAGGCCCAGGTTGCTAGACCAAGATTCTTCTTTTGCTCCTTTCTGGCATCTCTTGTATTTTTCAGAAACAAGGCAGTCTTTTCTAGATCCTCTTGCACTCTTTAGGTCAGACCCTAAAGACCTCCTGTAAAGGGCACAGCCTCTTTAGTATTGGTCATCATGTTGGCTATTGTGGGTCCTGGTGGTCAAAAGTGGATCCAAAGCCATGCAGCATGTTATGGTTACAATGTCCTGCAGGCAGTTGTCCATCCTCCCTCTGCCCCTGTTCCTGGTAGACACAAGCACACATATTCCCCACACAAGTACATCACCCGTTCAAAGACACCACATGGGCATTTGCAAATATAGTGCATAGGTGCACACATATCACATATGGACAAAAAGCACACATGTACACCCTATGCATGCACAAATGCACACACGCACAGACCATGTATACGCATGTGCACATTCATACACCACATATGTGAGTACACAATACATATGTACCACAAAATAAGTATACATGCATGTGGATACAAAAATAGCAACTCATTACTGTCCAATCAGAACTAACTCACTGCTGACCCTGCATAGCTTTTCGGAGATTTTAATCACCTCAGAGGGGACTGCGCATCTTTCTCCCAAGGAGCTGCTTGTGGATTCAAACCACCAGAGAGATGCAGCCTTTGGGTTAGTAGCTCAGCTCCTTATGGACCAGAGTTCCCTATTCATGTGCAGCTACACATTTATGTACATAAACACATGTGTGAACACAAATGTGCATATACAGAAATGCGCACAGATTTCTGTAACAAGTGGCTATGGTAGAGGTACCAGTGGGGCCAGGTGTCACATCGGAGCTGACACAGAAGGGAAGGGACACAGCCTAAACTAGACACCTGGGGTTTGGCCAGACATGGCAATAAGAACAGAAGCCCCTGAAGAATTTGCAGCTGTTTTGGGTAGACATGGGATTTCCCACAGAAAAATCTGTAGGCAGAGTCAGATTATTTCTAGGTCTCTAAGGACGAGATGACTCTCAGTCACAGCCTTGTTCACCAGTTGCATGAAAGGTCCACGCTGCCTCCTCACCCCTGCCTGGCTCCGCCTGAGTCACCTCTGAGTAGGTCCTCTTCCCATGCCTGCCCACACTCCTTGCTCCCACACTCAGTTCTGCTCTAAGCCTGGAGGGCTTCCAACGTCATCCAAACTTCCTTTGCTAGCCTCCAAATTCTCTCAGTAGCTTCTGCTACTCCCACCCTGCCCAGCCATGGGCCCCGCTCATCAGGGAGTGGACTTTCCAGGAGGACCAGGCATGGAACTGAGGTCTTTTCCCTCCACTGTTTTGTTTCACGTGAGTTTTTGCACAACGTGCTGGTTATATTAGATTTAAACTGGCTGCCCTCACAAGATCTAACCACAAGCTCCCCTCTTTTCTCTGTTCCTTTGGTTGACCCACAGACAACTGAACCTATAAACTAAACCAGCTGCCTGAGAGTTAACTATGACTCACGATGACCCTGTGTATGCAGAGTAGAACTGCTCCATAGAGTTTTCAAGGTTGTGATCTATCAGATGTAGACTACCAATACTTTGTCCCAAATAGTCTCTGGCTGGGTTCAAACTGCCATCTTTCTGATTAGTGGCTAAATTCCCAATTGTTTCGCAACACCCAAGGTTCCCTAGCCAAACAAATACTTCTTATCATGGGATCTAGACTGAGTACCTGTTCATCCCTGAGTAATAGACTTCTGTTCTCTACCAGCCTGCAGAATTATTTCAACAACTCAATCGCACGCTCCACTAGGAACCCGGGACCACTTACCCTGTTGTACTATAACATCTGCCTCCCATGCCCTTGGCTGTTCACTTTGTTACCAAGGGCAGACCTGTGGTGGCTCCGGAACAGCATGTGATGTTTGCCTTTTCTCCGCTGTGAGTTTCACTTGACTAATAAACTTGTGTCTCTCTAATCTGTCTGGTGTTGCATGTTATACCTTTAAAATTATAATCCTTGGGATAGTCAATGAGGTGTGAATTTAATGGAGGTCCACGCTGACTTCTAATCTGCTCTGTGTTCAAGGGAGTTGCTTTAATCAGCAGGAGGTGGTCATGCTGCTGTGGCCAGCCCTCCACGGGGATGTGGGGCTGCCCCTCTTCTACCCCTGCTCTCCACCATCTCAGACAGAATCACATCCCGATATCAACTTGAGCAGCCATAGACCCACAGTTGTGTCCAGTCACACTGCAGATCTACTTCCCAAAGGGGGTCAATTCGGAGAGATGTGTGTGCGTTATTTTCTTAAAGTAGGAGACAAAAAGAACCTAGAAAAGTGACATACCTCTCTGGGCCCTTATTCGGTCCACTTCAGATGCAGGGCTTCCAAGTCACACATGGAAATGAGATTGAATGGCAGCAAGCCTTCCAATCTCTTTTGAATTCCCTTCTGATCTACACTCTGTCTTTAGGATAAGTCTTGAGCTTGTCCTTTCTGAGGTTTCCGCTCTGTGGTGCACAAGCATTCCTGGGTCTCCAAGATCCTCCCAGCATGGGTTTATCTCCTGGGCTGCGTGGTAGGGGTCTGTGGCCCTAGAACATGCACTGTGAGATTTTTCAGGACTTAGCTAGGGAAACAAACAGATTTGTCCTGGAAAGGGTTAAACCGGGTGGCTCCTTGGAGGCAAGAATTCTGAGGCTCCGTCTAACATACTTTGGACATGTTGTGAGGAGAGACCGGTCCTTGGAGAGGGACATCATGCTTGGGAGGGTGGAGGGACAGTGCAGGAGGGGAAGGCCCTCTATGAGGTGGATTGATTCAGTGACTGGGATAATTGGGATGGGAGTGTCAGAGACAGTGTGATTGGCACAGGACAGAGCAGAGTTTAGGGCTGTTGTACATAGGGTTGCTATGAGTCACAAGCGACTCGATGGCACATAACAACAACAACAACAACAACAGAACCCAGAAATCCTTTCTCCTATTGGCAAACAAAGCCTTGACTGTCTAATTCAATAGCCAGGTGAATTTCTGAGCATGTTAGGAATGCTTCAGATTAACCACTGATTCTCTGCTCCAACTGGGATTCAGCAGCACTTCTGAGACTGCAGAATGGAGGGGCAGGCTACTGGATGACCAGGAGTGAAAAGCATACTGGGAAATATGTAAAAATATTGTACCTTCTTTATTCTCCTGACTTCAGAAGTTAAGTATGATGAAAGAGAAAGTAACAAAGTAGGACTGCATCTCATGGACACAAGTGACTCATGTGAGTTCCTCTCTGCCTGGGGTGTCTGCCTAGTCTTAAAGTGTATCATCCTTCCAGACCTGCCAAATAAGCTCACTGTAATGTGCCTCATACTTCACAGGTGAGAAAGGCAAAGCTTGCCTGTTAAAGGTGCAGACATGTTCAGCCCTGTTCTCGCTCCTGCCTCGTGCCTTAGTGCATTACCAGTAAGCCCTGGGGTGCCGCGTGGCCCCGTCTCTGCCAAGGGCGCCTCAAGGAGCAGTCTCACTGTAAAGGCAGCTCTTAAAATCCTGTGTGCCTCTGGGAGACAGAAGAGAGTCAGATCCTAGATTCATTTCTCACACAACCCTTGACTTGTTTTGCAGCCCTAGCCTCAACTTCACACCTTTCACTCAGCCTGCATGGTCTCCTCTGGCCCAGTAAGGTCCTCTTGCTGGCTTTGTGGCCTCATGGCTGAGTTCTTGCACTTTCTTTCTCCGTCCAAATCTTCTTACCCAGGGTCTGGCCCACCGTCCCTGGGTGTGGACAACTTGTGACACATCCAACTAATTGTTCTATGGAAACATTGATCTAGGAACTTTGTCAGTCCATCTCCCTGGGATGCTCCAGGGACACTGTAAGTGCCTCAGGCTCCACATGAAATGAGAACAGGCTAGAACTAGGCCATTCAGACATTGGCTGACAGCCATCTCATTGTTCACGCGTCAGCTCCCGACTTCCCTTGGTTTCACATGAGCAGAGGTCGTTGAAGTCTGTTTACCCCATCAGAGTTCAAATGGTCTGAATGAGTCATAATCCGGCCACTTCCTTTTGGATACATTTACCAAATCCCCCTGTTTCACTCCCAAAGGCCAAGAAATCTCCATCTGCTCAGAACATACAATCAAAAATAATATCCAAATTGAAAGGAACTTATGACTCAGCAAGATCCCAGAGCGTTACTCACCAGGCCCAAGGAAATCTGGTCAGGATTTTTCTGGCTTGACATTTCCTTTCTTAATTAATCCAATAAATATAGTCGGAGCCAAGTTCCTACTATGTACGTACTAGGAATTGTGAAGAGTGACTCTTAATAATAACCAAAGGCATAGTCTGCACACTCAGGCTCACAGGGTAGAGGGAAGAGACTGAATGGTATCATCGCACCAGTCTAGCTGAGGTAAGGGCCTGAGTTCTGAAGCAGTGAGACAAGTCTTCCAGGGGGCAGAATTTGAGATGCTCACTCTTAGATGCTGATGCTACTTTTGCACCACTCTCAAAAGAAACTCTTCCTTAGATGTTTTCCTCGTGTTTGGCTCAAGAGTGTACGTGTGAGATTCCTCCAAGATAGTGCTTTTAGCAGTGGCTCAGTTTGTTGCTGAATAAACTTTAACTCACTGTTATAGAAGCCAATCCAACTCAGCGAGCCTCCATGGGGTTTCTGAAGTTACAGGAAGAGACTGTTCACCTCTCTTTCAAGGAGCTGCAGGTGAATTCGAACCACCAGAGATGCTCAACTTTTTAGCTAGCAGCACAATACACTATGGACTCCACGATATTAAGTGTCTTATTAGGTAGAGATGTTTGGGTTGCCATCGAGATCCTCTGATCCATGGTAACCTGATGGTCATGACACCATCTTCACAATCATATGTTTGAGCCCAGTGTTACAGCTGCCATAACAATTGTAGCTAAGAAAACTTTATGGAGTAATTCTACTCTTCCCCGTGGGGTTACTGAGTTGAGAATGGACTCAACAGCCCCTACCAAACAAAACATACCTGTGGATATGATCCTATCTAGAAATAAAGTTTTCTTGGTCATGATAATAAAACTCTATCAATGTACAGCGTACCCCAAACTTAACCACTTCTGATAAGGAAGTAAATAGACACGAATACAAGAGAGGAAAAGGGAGGAATATAGGGAGGGACATGAAGATCACAAAGGAATCAAGAAACATGATGGTAACTAGAAGCTGGAAGAGTCGACAGAGGAGCTTCCCCTGGGGCCACACCTTGAATTTAGACTTCCAGACTCTTGAACAGTGAAAATAAATGTTTATTCTCTTTAAAGAGCTTCCATTTGTGCTATTTCTATTATAGTAGCACTGATTGATGAAGGCAACATTCAGTCAATTTAGCACCTTTTTGTCAAGATCATTGTAAACTGTAAGGTATAGACGTGTCCTAAATTGTTTAGATGGGCCAAATCTAGTCACATGGGGACTTACGAGGAGACAACTGCCCCAGGAGAGTAACTGCTGCAGCTGAGGAACCTGGCCAACCAGCAAGGACAACAGAATTTAGAGGAGGAGGCTGCAATCAGGTGAGAGACGTCCTCTCAGAGTGAGGTACACAGAGGTGCTTGGGAGGGAGCTGCCCGCAACTCCCCTGACGGGAAACTGCTGCAATTGGGAAACTTGGTCCCTTAATTGATCTACAGACCACCAAATACTTTAAGAGAGGTGGGACTCACTACCGCAAGATTCCCACAGGACTGTGCTGCAGTCCTGAAGGGGCCTAAAGGACTTTAGGAAAAGCAAACTTTCCTGTTGCGCTGGCCCAGACAGACTTCCAGTAGAGTGAGTTGCTCACTCTCATAAATGGAACAATTTAAGCCTGCAACTTATTAATAGCTTAACAATATTAAAGACGTATCATCAATCTATGCAGGCACAACAGAAACAGCCTAACATATAACAAGAAAAACGTCACATAATGTCAAAAAGTACCAGACAGCCTCAAATGTAGTGGAAAAAAACAGAACAAGTTGCCTCCTAAAGGTTGTTGTTGTTATGTGACATCGAGTCGCTTGCGACTCATAG
>NW_006399978.1:2557072-2558361 GCF_000299155.1 Elephantulus edwardii | reverse complement strand
GATCTCTTCCAGTCAGTTGGCCAAGTGGTTGTTCTCCAGATTTCTTGGCACAACTTGGTGAGTATGTCCATGGCACCATCTGTTAACTGAAATATGTCAATTGGTATACCATCTATTCCTGGAGCCTTATTTTTTGCCATTTCCTTCTAAAGGAGCAGAATATATTGTAGAACCAGTGAAAACCAGGGAGGCAGATGAAATAGATTGACATCAAGTTACATGATCAGCTACAGAATAAGTACAAATAATGGAATAAAGAAGGGAAGCCACAAAGAAAGCAAATATCCCAGAGACAGGAAGCCCAGAAGAAATATATTGACATGGAGAAACATGAACAACTACTGAAGAAATTTCAAAAGATGGAAGAAAAAAAATTATACTACATATAAAAAGGTTGTTGTTTTTATGTAGAAGAAATTTAAAAATCAACACAAGACAGAAAGTGTACAACCATCAAAGTAAAGGAATTAACAGAATGGAAACACAATCCAAACTAAAACAGTAGAAGTTTCCAACATGCCGTAGGGACAAAAAAGCAGAACAAATGAGATAGAATAGAAAGTCAGTGAGCTAAAGACAAGAACCTTGATGGGAACATAGGAGAAGAAAAAACAGAGGAAGCAGAAGGAAAATGAAGAAACATTAGAATCATGTGTGATAACATCAAAAGGAGCAACAATAAACATGTGACTGGAATTCCAGAACATGAGAGGGCCACAGAAAGCACTGAAATAGTTGTGGAAAAGCTATAGAAGAAAACTTCCCAGGTATCATGAAGAACAAAGAAATCCACATTCATGAAGCTTTAATGAACCTTAAACAGCCTAGATCCCAAAAGAAAAACATGTAGACATTTCATAGTCAAGTTCTCCAAAATGAAACAAAGAAAACTAAAAGTAGTTTGAGGAAAAACAGAGTCACCTACAAAGAAGAACCAATTAGATAAAATTCTGATTTCTCAGCCCCAAAGCCAAACAAAACCAAAAACAAAAAAACAACTACATAAACAAGAAGGCAATGAGATAGCAGAAATAGAAGACTGAAAGAAAACAATTGCCAGCTAAGGATCCTTTACCCAGAAAAGCTGTCCATCAAATAGGAAGGAAAAATTAGGTCATTTGCAGAAAAGCATGAACTTAAGGAATTTGTGAAAACAAGAGTAACCTTACAAAAAATTCCAAGGGAAGCACCTCATGCAGAGACACCAAAGCAAAGTGGATGTTTCTGTAACCAGAAACAACAGAAAAAGAAACACAGCAAAATGGGAATGATAAAACCTGTCCTGTCAA
>NW_006399978.1:2534275-2539411 GCF_000299155.1 Elephantulus edwardii | reverse complement strand
ATAGTATAGTATAGTATAGTATAGTATAGTATAGGAGTTTAGGATTTACAATACATTACATCAAGTCTCATAAAGCCAGATAATGACCTAATTCTGAGAATCATGGCCTAGCTAAACTGACACATATTTTGAGGGGGTGTAGTTCAGTCTAAAACATTTTAAAAGTCTTATTATCAGTTCTAATCCTAGAATACTATGTCACAAATGTAAATAACTTCAATATTCTTTTGTGTAACTGAAGAGGGCTCTGGTGTCATAGTCTGTAGTGAATGGTGCTGCAAGCCCAAAGGTGATTCCAGTCCACCCGTGACTCCATGGGAGAAAGACGGGCAATGTCCTCCCGTGTGATTTATAACCTCCCCAAAACCAACTGGAGGGTTCGTTAGGAGCTCATTCCCACTTGACTGCAATGAGTTTTATTTATATTTCAGAATACGAATAATAACAACAAAGTTGCCTTTTCAGTTCTTTCTACATTGAATTATGTTATTAGTTTATAACATAATTAGTAACTAAATGAAAGCCTTTTGAAAATATTTCTCCTTTTCCTTTAATTCTAAAAAACATTTACTGAGATGTTCACCAATACTACTTAAAACAATTCTGTAGATGAAACATCATGAAATTTGCGAGATTTTTTTTACTACAAAAACAATGAAACTCAAACGCACTGGCATTGAACTGACTCAAAGTGACACTTCATTGGCTACAAACCCAACAGGCAGAGACTGGCCGTCTTCCTCTCACAGAGCTGCTGACTGAGACACAGCCTTGGGTTAGGAGAGCAGCTCGATACGAACTGGGGCACCAGAGCCGTTTCCACCAATGTCAGTAGCAACAAATTCAACAGTATACTTTTCTGTCATGTACAAGTAAACTGTCATTGTAGTTGAGTAAATTAGACAGTTCTGACAAGAGGGCATTGTTGTTGTGTTCTTAGGTGCCATCCATAGAGACGGTATGTACTTCCTCCAAGAAAGCCAAAAGAACAAACAAATCTATCTCAGAGGAAGTGCAACTGGGGTGGTTCTTAGAGGCAAAGATGGGGACTATTGTTCATTCTCCGCTAACACGACTCAAAGCATTGATTCTTTTTCCAGTATCCCGCATTTATTGCCCAACTTTCAGATACACATAAATCAATAGAAAATACCATAATCAATCAATAGAAAAATATGATAATTTTTAAATCAATTTTTGTTGTTGTTGTGATGTGCCATCTAGTTGTTTGCGACTCATAGTGACCCTATGTACAAGAGCCCTAAACGCCGTTCTATCCTGTGCCAACCTCACTGTCTCAAACACACTCATTCCCACCTCTCCACTCACAGAATCGATCCATCTCATCGAGGGTCTTCCTCTCTTGTGCTGTCCCTCCACTCTCCCAAACATGATGTCCCTCTCCAAGGACCAGTCCCTCCTTGCAACATGCCCAAAGTATGTCAGATGAAGCTTCAAAATCATTGACTCCAGGGAACATTCTGCCTTCACCTTTTCCAAGACAAACCTGTTTGTTCTCCTAGCAGTCCATGGTATATTCAACACTCTTCTCCAGCACCACAGCTCAATAGAAAATACCATTATTGATATTTTGTCTTGAGTCAGGATCCCCTTAGTTTTTAAACTGATATTCTTGTCCTTTAGCATGTTAGAGAAGTCTTTGATAGTAGATTTTCCCAGTGCAACATGTCTTTTGATATCAAACTGCTGCTATGAGAATTAATTGTGAATTCAAGTAAAGTGAAATTGTTGATAACTTCAAGCTTTTCTCCAACTATCACAATGTTGCCTATTATTGATCCAGTGGTGTGGATTTCTGTTTTATTGATGTTGAGATGTGGATTAGAAGGTCCAAAAAGTAAATTTTCATAGTTGAAAAAGTAAATTTGCATAGAGTTTAGCCTCATTGGAGTATTATCACATGTAATCTAAGTTTATAAAAAGTGGTTTTATTGTTATAACTACAGAAATATTTTTATTAAAAAATATTAAATTTCTATTCAAACAGTGCACAAAAAATGTAAATCGTATTGGTGTGGTCCCCTCTGAAAGTCACTTAGGGATGTGCATACCCCCTTTATGAAACACTAGACTCCTTCATGGCCCTCAGATTTAGGACACATAAGATAGTTGTGTCGAGGTGAGTAGGACTCAAAGCAGCTCTATGAACAACATACCTGAACTCTGCCCTATCCTGTACTATGCCCATCCTCTCTGACACACTTCAGCTTATTGCTGCAGAAGGTAATCAAGGTTAATATCCTCAAGGCCAATCCATGAGAAGTGTAGTTGGGCAGTAGGAACAGGTTTTGTGTTTAGATTGAGGGTTGTATCTAGGTGGAGAAGAGAGACTTCATGGGAAAAACTAAGGCAGCAGAGAAAGTGGGGCAGGAAGGAAGAGAGCCAGGAAAGAGTTCAGTCCAAGGAGGAATCGGGGGAGACGAGGACAGCAGTCACTGGACTTATGGCATACGCAATCAGGGACTTTAAAGAGGCTGAGGAAGGTGAGGATGATTGGCCAACTGGAATGGGCTCTAGAGAGAATGGATGATGAGGAAGTGGAAATGTACAGCACAGACAGATCCTGCTGTCCAGGGAAGAATACTGGGCGATGTAAATGGTAAATGTGTTTGGTTGAAACTGAAAAGTTAGAGATTTGAGCCTACCCATAGTTTCCTCAGGAGAAAGGCATGGAAATACACTTCCAAAAATTTAGTCCTTAAATACCTTGTATAGTGTGTCATCTTCCTGCAACACACATGGGGTCACTTGATGGCAATTACTTTGGCATTTTATAAGTTACCTGGTAGAAGCGAGAGTGAGGTGAACTGGATGGATGGAAGGCCAGAGTTGGAGCAGCATGTCTTTATGATGAGATGATGCGACAGGTGCACATTGGAGGGGGTTTGGAACAGGGACACAGTGTCCAGCAGTGGACAGCCTCAGCCAGGAGCCCAGATGGCTCATCCAGAGGGCAGTACAGACACAGGAGGATAGAACAAGGTACGGGTGTGGGGAGGCTCCTCTTTGCCAGTCTCTTGTCTTATGAAGAAGAGAACAAGTTCACTGGGGGAGATGGTGGAGGTTCTGGAAGGTGGATATTTGAGGAAGATGCTTTACTTGGGCTGCTCTCTCTGACTCATCACAGGTAATCGTGTTCTCACCTCTAGCAGGAAATGTGGCACTGAGGGGGCCACCCACTTGGTCCAATCTTCCTGAAAGCTCTAGACACAAGGCCAGAAGATAAAGCACATGCATCCAATAGCCAGAAACAAGAGTCACACAACTTCCTAGCCAAGGTGGGATGAACTCAGCTCAAACTCACTGCTGTTGAGTGAGAGTCAACTCATAGCTGACCCTCCAGTGAGTGTCAGAGGCTGGAAATCACACAGGAGAGGATTGCTCATCTTTATCCAGCAGAGTGGCTGGTGGATTAGAACTTCCTGCCTAGGGGTTGGTAGTGCAACTCTCTACCCACTAGACAACCAGAACTTACTAAGCTTGGAAAGGGTCTTTTAGGAAAGGCATTCAGGCTTCTCTCAGGCTCTTTTCAAATATAAGGCAGGTGATGAGCTTTGCCTGCTTTCCTCAGTGTTCAAGGGTTAAATTGTTATGAAGGGAACTTGGCTCAGAACCAGGGCAGAGGGAAGATTGTCCAGATCAGTTCTCCCAGGCAGGAATGAGGGGGCAAAGTAGAGACTCGTGTGAGGTTCAGGTTTTCTTACTCAGACCCAGACTCTACCACTCTCTTTTCTCCCACTCCTGAAAACTATGATCTGGGCCCTTTTTTATAGCCCAAGTTATGTCCCCAAAAAATATATTGACATCTTGGACCTGTGAATGTGGACCTGTTTGGAAATAAGTGTTTTCTCTTGTTATTTTAATGACATCATATAGTAGGGATAGAGTGGATTCTAAACCTAATCACTTCTGAGCGTGTCTTATAAAGGGGAGAACGGATTCACCAAACATGGGGAGGGGAGACCATGTGAGGCTTTGCTTGTAAGCCAAGGAATATCAAGGATGAACCCCCAGGACTTCTAACAAGGAAGACTTCCTAGCGGTGACACTCTAATTTGGACTTCTAGCCTCCAAAACCTCTAGACAGTATATTCCTGTCATTTCAGGCCACTACTCCTGGTATTATTGTTACGGAGCCCAGATGAGTAAAACACCAAAGAAAGGACAGTTAGAGGCTAGGCTGCCAGAGAGATTATGAGAAGCAGAGGGATGAGACATTGGCCCTTCCACAGAGCAGCTGGGCCCACAGTGCTGTCCTATCCCTCAGAACTCTGTCCTCCTGGCAGCAGATGACTTCTCCTTATTCAAAAGATCCAGCTAACAGCTACTGGATCCCCTGCACGGGCCCACTGGGGAATCCCTGGGAAAAGTCTTGGCCAGCTGTGAAACAGCAAGACTTGACTGATGTCCCCTGTCCATGTGGCCCTGAGCACCAGGCCCTTCCAGGCAGCCTCTATCTTTAGGAGTTTCCTCAGGGAAAATCGGCCCCTAAAACAACATCAGCTCTCCCTATTCAGAGGCTTCTTCTGTGCTCGCTAGCTGCCCAAGAACAGGTGCACAGTGAGCGCGCAATCTGCTCGGGAGCCCAAGGCTGTAAAAAGATACCAATCCTCAGAGAGATTGTTGCTACATCTGTGAAATGACAGGTGAGAGAAACTGCTGAGATCTGTGGTAAAGACATTGTTCTGTGTGTGAGAATAGAAGTGTGGGTGTGTGTGTGAGAGAGAGAGCGTGTGCACATAGGACTATGAGGGTGACTTTGATCATGTGTGAGTGTGTTAGTGTGACTATGTGTGCATTTGCATGTGACTAGTGTTGTGAGGGTGTTTTTGTATCTTTGACTATAACTATGTGTGTAAAGGTGTATGTACATGTATAAGAACAAGCGATTGTGTGAGTATATGACTGACCTCAGACACTTTGTGAGTGTCTGTTGCTGTGAGACTCTGTGTGTGTGTGTGTGTGCATGTGTGTGAGTTTGTGACTGTGTGAGTATATGTGTGAAGAGAATAGACTAAAGAAACTTTATTTTTTTAATATTTTTTTATTGGGAAAAACATATTGGGGGTACAAGGAGGTGAGGGTTGGGGGCAGAAGGGTGAGGATGGGCCAGGA
>NW_006399978.1:2517067-2533137 GCF_000299155.1 Elephantulus edwardii | reverse complement strand
ATTTTCACAATCCACTTTGACATCTTTACAATCCTTTGGCTTTTTTCAGTGCTTTTTCCTTGCATTTCCACTGTGACCCAGTGAATAGAGATGAAATATTATTTTTTCACAATGCCAAAATGCAAATTTTATTTTCTTAAATAAAATGCTATATTCAAATCTATATACACATCTATTACTACAACCATGAAAATGTTATATTTAACAATAAAAAATTTCAAAACTTTAAACAAGAGCGTGGTTTTTGAATGTTGGCTTTGAAGGCTATCTTCACCTTTATAAAGAATCTTGGTGGCACAGAGGTTAAATGCTAGGCGGCTAATCAAAAAGTCAGCGGGTTGAATCCAGCAGGAAGCTGAGGCGGTCTGCAGCCAGCTGGGTTTGTTTACCCTTGTTCAGTCTGACGGCCTCTGAAGCCGATGCCCGTCTTACAGACTTAGAAGAAAGGTCTTTGTGGCAGAGGATGTGGGCTCCTTGCTGCTGGGCTAGCTGGCAGCCAACCTTTTGTGAGTTTTCCTGGGGAACGACCCTGGTGGAAGCTGCCACTGGACCCCACCCCTTGATGGGACAGCTATGCCCAGTGACCAGTCAGTAGCGGTGTGTGTTTAAGAGACAGACTTTTGATCCAATTGGACCACTCAGGAGGGCCACCCCAGCTCTAGGGCTCCCCAGGGGATCAGCTAATATCAGATGTTGGGGAACTGACTTGATCCATGTACTATCTTTAAAATATAAGTGGAACGCTGTGCCCACTCAGCGCGCCTCCTCGGGAGCCAGGCCAGGGCCAAGGAGGAGCCCCCCACCTTCCCCGATTATTGAATTCCACCCCTGACAGCACAGGTGGGGAGATGCACCCGCTTTCAGGGCAATGCTAGGACCTGACAGCGCTCAAGGTCTAGCGCGAGAAGCCTTGCTGGTCTGACGCAATCCAGGAGCGGAGGAGGAAACGTCAGAAGATTGATTCCCGGCCTCCCCCCACGCCTAACCTTGGGACTCATTTTGGGAGGAGAGAGGGGAAAGGGGGTTGTTTTTCTTCTCTCCGCAAATCAAGAATACATGGTTTATTATTCTAGTCTTTTCTGTGACATTTGTTGGAGCTGATGTTTATTTGTCAAAGGAAAGCAAGATTTAAAACTTTTGCTTTGTAACAAAATAAAAGCTGCATTCCGGTGAGTGTGCAGTGAGCTCTGCATGAAGATAGACACCAAAAAGCCCAAGCCCAGACCTCCGCACTCCAAGAAAGAGACAAGGAGGCCTGCGGCACTTGCTAGCCTTCCTCCAAACAACTGAAGGGGGTGGGGTGGTGAAGGGAGGGTGTAGAAAACCAAAGGCTCTTACTGGCATTTAAACGAAACCATGTTTCAGAACACCAAACCAAAACTGTTTCCTATTCATTCAGCCAGTCCTGGGGCAAATTCGGATTTAAGGTCCAGAGTTCCCTGCGGTTTCCCCTTGTTGTTGTTGTTGTTGTGTACTGTAGAGTTGGAACCAACCCATAGTTGACCCTCTGGCGGGTATTCAGAGGCAGTGGCTTACATGAGAGGAGATTGCCCATCCTTCTGGGGAAAATATTGAACAGGCAATAAATTTGTTATTGAGTTGGCTCCTTTTGCCAGTTCAGTAGAAAATATACTCTTATGTTTGTAAGAAAATATCAAAATGAACGATCATCTCATCCCAGTAACAGGTGCAAAATTTATCAGGACAGCAAGCGATAAATGTTGGAGAGGATGCAGTGAGATAGGAACTCTCACACACTGTTCATGGGTTTGTAAAATGGTGCAAGCACTCTAGAAGGCACTTTGGTGTATCTTCAAAAAGCTTAACAGAAATTCCATATGACTTAGCTATTCCACTGCTAGGAATATGCTGTTGCTGTTATGTGCCATCGAGTTGCCTGCAACTTACAGTGACCCTATGTCCAGTAGCTCTGAAGCCTGACCTGTCCTGAGCCTGTCTCACTAACTGACACACCTATTCCCATTGCCCCAGTTACTGTAGCAATCCATCTCATCTAGAATTTTCTTTTCCTGTGTTGTCCCTCCACCCTTCTGAATATAATGTCCTTCTCCAAGGACCCATCCCTCCTGACTATGTGCCCAAAATATGTGAGATGGAGCTTCAAAATCCTAGCCTCCAAGGAGAAACTTGGTTTCACTCTCTCCAAGACAGACCTATTTGTTTTCGTGACGATCCATGGTATATTTGAGACTCTTCCCAGCACCACAACTCAAAGACATCAATTCTTCTTCTGTCATCCTTAGTCATTGTCCAGCTCTCTAATCTATAGCAAGCAAATGCAAAGACTATGGCCTGGACCAGGCACACATTAGTCTCTAGACTGACATGGTTGCTTCTCAGTACTCTGGAGATGACCCTGACAGCAGATTTTCTCAATTTCCTGACTGCTGGTGCCAAGAGTGTTGATTTTGGAGCCAACACAGCTGTTTTTGTTAACAACTCCAATCTCTTCCCCATCCATCATGGTGCTGCTAGTTGGCCCAGTGGTGAGAATCTTTGTTTTCTTGATGTTGAGCTTCAATCCAGAAGGTCCTTGACTTGTGCAGCAAGTGCTTCAGGTCCTTCTTGATTTCAGCAAGCAAGATTGTATTATCTGTATGACATAGGTTGTTGATGAGTCTTCCTTGAATCCTGACGTCACAATCCTCCTCATAAAGCCCATCCTCCTGAATGATCTGTTCTGCATACAGGTTGAAAAAATACGGAGGCAAAGACACATCACTGACACATTCCTTTACTGATTTTGAACCATGGAGTGTTTCCTTGCTCTTTTCTGAAGACTGCTTACTGGTCCAAATATAGGTTTCACATAGCACAATCAAGTATTCTGGGGTTCCCATTTTCCTCAAGGTTAGCTATAATTGGTTATGAGCCACGGAGTCAGGTACCTTTGCATAACCAATGAAACACAGATAGACACTCCTCTGATACTCTGTTTTCTGCCAAGATCCATCTGACATTAACAATAATGTCTCTGGTGCTACAACCTCTTCTAAACCCAGCTTGTATTTCTGCTAGTTCTCTGTTTATGTGCTGTTCCATTCATTTCTGGATAATCTTCAGCAAGATTTTGCTTGTGTATGATATGAGTGATATTGTATGATATTTTCCACACTTTGTTGAGTCACCTTTTTTTTGGAGTGGGAGTAGTCAGTGGGCCAGGTACTTGTCCTCCGCATTTCTTAGCACAACCTAGTGAGCAGCCCAGGGCAGCATCTATTTGTTGAAGTATTTCAATTGGTATTCTATCAATTACTAGGGTCTTATATTTTTACTAAGTCCTTCAGAGCAGCCTGCACTTTCTCCTTCATCACCATTGCCTCCTGATCATATGTTGTTTCATGACATTCTTCTGTGCCAAACAATTCTTTTAATACTTCCTGGATTACTCAAGGATAACAGAACTGAGACACAGAGATTTGTACACCAGTGCTCATAGGAGAATTATTCACAATAGCAAGAACATGGATAAAGCCCAAATGTCCCTCAACAAACAAACAGATTGAGAAACTGTGGTGCATTATTCACATGATGGAATATTATGCAGCACTCAGGAACAATGATTTTGAAAAATGCTATGTAACATGGGAGAGGCTAGAGAGCATTGTGCTGAGTGACTTAACTCAAATGCATAAGGACTAATACTATTAAGGCCGTTATTGTGAAAACAGAAGGATAGTAATGATAGTGAGACGTGTATGAACATACAAAGAAGGAAGGGGAGGAGTTAGGAGGCTAAGGGTGAGGAGAGGGGGGAAATCATGGGATTGCAAGATTTTGGTGGGTGGAGAGGAGGGAAAACCTGATGTACATGAACGAAGCACAATTTTTAAAAATAGGAAGGAAAAAGAAAATATATTCTTGAACTGGCAGTAAGGAGAGGCCCAGACCAAGCTCCCAGGACCTCTGATTGCTCATCCAAAGCAGAGAGGTTTAGGGGAATCTCAGGCTGTGACCCAGTGTTGCTTTCTACAAATTCAGCTTCTAAGAGGGTCTGGGTGATGAAAATTATTTACCTGCTTGGTTCCTCATGGAAAGGCTGGAGGTTTGAGTCCAACCAGATGTGCCTCAGAAGAAAAGCTTGGCAATCTGTTTCTTTAAAAAAATCAGCCACTGAAAACCCTGTGAGAGCTCAGTTCTGCCCTGACACATATGGAGTCTCCAAGAGTGGGGACTGACTTGACACTAACTGGCTAAGAGGTCCTGATTCTCATTCCTCCCTAGTGCTTTCTGCATTGATCATTGATCTGATCATTGATCGAGGCTCTTCTGTGACCAGCGTGGGGAAGACCTCCAGAGAAGTTTCCCCTGTTGTTTGGATGATAAGTACTGCCTTCCTGGAAACTCTGCCACCTCCCACTGTGAGGCGACTTTCCTCAGGGACTTGTATGTGCAGATGTGCAGGGGGAAATACACTTGATCTTGCGTCTCAGCCTAACCCAGGCTCACCAGTATCAGGTTTTGCAATACCTCTCCACAAGCTCAAATCTTTGACTTCCAATCAGCCTCTTTATCTCTGAAGCAAACAGATCCCACCAGGGCTGCATTCTCCAGGACAGCATGGGGTGATCCATGGGCCACCTTGCCTAGCTTCACATTCCTTTTAGAAATTTCCTCTTCCCAGTTTCCACATGAATTCCTGAATCTGCTCTTGTTGCCCAGAAGCCCCTCAATTTCAATAGGAGGCAGGCTCATCCTCCACCAGGCCCAGCTCTGAGCCTTTCTTCCACCCTCCCACACTCTCTTTCTGAGCCCCTTGTTCAGATGCTGACTCAGTGTGCTTACGTGTACCTCCAGCATGCCCACACCAAGCACACCCTCAGATGACTTTAGCATATTTCCTTCAGCTTGGTCATTCGCCTGCATATGAATGGCGCCTGTATTTACAGAGATGTGTACATGAACTATTCTGTTCATGCTTATAAATAAGGTGTAGAAACTGAGGCACAGGTCGATGTGGCAGCTTAACAAAGGCTACCGAGTCTATAGGCCCAGAGCTTTGAGACTGGTAGAGCTTCCTCCAATAAAATCACATAATTCTACCACAGACAGTGAGCATTCTCCCTAGAAAATATTCATTCTTTCCTCCACTTTCTTTTGATTTATTCATTTAGCCATTTATTTCAGAGTTGGTGGTACTTGCACTGAAGTGGGATACAAGGGGATACTGCATGTAAGATTCAGGGGACACTGCATAGTTTAAAATAAGAAAAAGCATGCTTCAAGACTGTACACTTTAACCATATTTCTTCTATCAGAGCAAATAATCTGAGAGCTCTGGTGGGGGTGGAGGGCAGAGAGGTCACAAGCAGGCGTTCCTGTAGAGCTGGCACCTAGAATTTGAACTTCCAGTCTCCTAAACTGTAGGGATGAACTTGAACATGGTAGAGATCATGAAGATGAAGGAGGACAGGGCAAGGTCTCAGTCTATTGTTCATTGAGTCACTGAGTTGTAGTCAATGCAAGAGTATCTAAAAATAAACTGTAAGAGGAAGTTTCTTTAAAAAAGAATAACTCTGATCAGCATTAGAAGAAGATGCGTTAGCAACCTGTGATGTGCAGATCACACAATCTTGCCTGCTGGAAGCAAAAAAGACTTGAGGCACTTAGTGATCAAGCTCAAAGTCTACCACTTTCAGTATGGATTGTACCTCAACATAAAGAAAACAAAAGTCCTCAGATCTGGACGCATAAACCACATCACAGAAACAAAGAGGAAACTGTAGTTGTCAAAGATTTTGCTTTAATCCACCATCAATACCAATGGAAGCAGCAGTCAAGAAATCAAACATGCACGCCCATGTTTATTGCAGCTCTGTTCACAATAGCAAGGAATTGGAAACAACATAAGTGCCATCAACAAATGAATGGATAGAGAAGCTGTGGTATATTCACACAATGGAATACTACGCTGCATTGAAAAACAAGGAACTCATGCAATATTATTCAAAATGGGTGACCCTGGGGGACATTATGCTGAGTGAAATATCCCAGTCACAAAAGGACAAATACTGTATGGTTCCACTGTTGTAGAATGGGACTGACATAAGGGTTGGGGTGAGACTGAGAAAAACTGGATAAATCATTTATACTGCATTGAAACAGATGAGGGAGAGAACAGTTTAAAAGCGATATATGATTCCCCCGGAGCCATGGTGCCGCCGCCTGGGGCCCCGGGGCCTCCTTCCGAGACGCCGGGCCCTGGCCGGGGAGGCCCGGCCTCCGAGGGCTCCTCGTCGTCGCGGACTTCGGAAGACCTGCTGCCCTCGTCCTCCTCGTCCTTGCAGCTCTCGGCGCTGCTGTCGGCGGCGGCGAGCCTCGGGGCGGAGGGTTTGCCGCCCGGCCGGGGCCTGCGGGGCGGCATGGCGACCGGTACGCTGCTGGAGGCCGGCCTGGCCCGGGTGCTCTACTACCCAACGCTGCTCTACACGGTCTTCCGCGGGAAAATGCCGGGCCGGGTCCACCGCGACTGGTACAACCGCATCGACGCCACCGTGCTGCTGGGCGCGCTGCCGCTGCGGAGCATGACGCGGCGGCTGGTGCAGGGCGAGAACGTGCGCGGGGTGATCACCATGAACGAGGAGTATGAGGCCAGGTTCCTGTGCAACAACGCCAAGGAATGGAAGGAAGTGGGAGTTGAGCAGCTGCGGCTCAGCACAGTAGACATGACGGGTGTCCCAACCGTGGCTAATCTGAAGAAGGGGGTCGAGTTTGTTCTCAAGTACAAGTTACTGGGCCAGTGTGTCTTATGTGCATTGCAAGGCTGGGCGTTCCAGAAGTGCCACCATGGTGGCAGCCTATTTGATTCAGGTGCATAACTGGAGTCCAGAAGAGGCTATAGGATTCCTCACCAAGATCCGGTCACACATCCACATAAGACCTGGCCAGTTAGAAGTTCTCAAAGAGTTCCACGAGATTACTGCAAGGGCAGCAAAGGACAAGCCTGGCCACATTAAAGACATGAAGTGTGTGGATTAGAACTCAGTAACACTCCTGCTTGCCACAGAATAAAAAAAAAAAAATTCCCAGGAAAAAAAAAAAGCGATATATATGATAGGATATTATGATTATCACAAGAGTCCAAAATTAAGGTTGCATAGTGGAGTGTACTTGGGGCAGTGTGGGGGGATTGCATACCAATGAAATAATTTTTCTTTTACTTTTCAAAGAAAGAAGCGAACTTTTCAAAGAAAGAAGCGGGACGGAGGGCTGGGCAGGGAGAAAAGTGCAACAATGAATGAATGGAAATCCAAAATCTCTGTAAATGTTCATTAAAATTAATAAAAAAAAGAAAGAAAGAAAACAATGTAACATTTACACAGTGGAATACTACACAGCACTAAAGAACAATAAAAATTGATAAAACACAGGTGAGTATAGAGAACATTATGCCAAATGAAATAACTCAGTAACAAAAGATTAAATACTGCATAGAATTGCTACAGTGAAAATAGGAGGGGTAACTGAGAAGTGGTTGGGGGAAGGGGTGCAAAATAGAATGTATAGACAATGAACGCTGCAAACGACAAAACAAAGGTGATGAATTTGGAAAGACTTGATGTAAGGGTAATACAGCTATTGCAATTAGCAAATGTTGTTGCTGTGTACCATAGAGTCAGAACTGATCCGCTAATGGGTTTTCAGAGGCAGTTAATTGCAAGGGAGGAGATTGCCCATCCTTCTGAAGTTGGTGGCCTTGAACCATGTACTTTCAGGATTGTAGCACAGCTTCTTGCCATGAGGCCACCAGAACGCCCTATTTAGCAAATAGGAACAGGATATATACAACTGTTCAAACGGGATGGAGGAGGGGAGAAGGGTGCAGATGTAGGGGAGAGAACAAATCCCTAGGACAACAGACTTTTGTAGATGAATAGTGGGCTGAAGGGATAGGCAGAGTGAATGGGGACTTGGTGAGAGTGAGGAAAGACATGGGTCAATAGTGATTAACTCTACAAAACACAATGTAGATGAATGATTGTATGCAAACCAATTAAAAAAAGAAATTCAGCGGGCTGCCACCTAAGGACGTGGAGCCATGTCTACTTTGTTTCCTAAGGACGTGGAGCCATGTCTACTTTGTTTCCTTCACTCTTCCCCCGTGTGACAGAGACACTCTGGTTTAATCTGGATCAACCCTGTGTGGAGGAGACAGAACTGCAACAGCAGGAACAGCAGCATCAAGCTTGGCTCCAGAGCATTGCAGAAAAAGACAACAACCTGGAGCCTATTGGCAAGCCGGCCTCAGAGCACTATGATGACGAAGAAGAAGATGATGAAGATAGTGAGACTCAGAAGATGATGAGGACATGCAGGACATGGATGAGATGAATGACTACAATGAATCACCTGATAATGGAGAGGTCAATGAGGTGGACATGGAAGGCAATGAGCAGGATCAGGACCAGTGGATGATCTAGGTAGACAAGACAGAAGTGTCTTCAGGAAGATCCTGGGCCAGTCCGACCCAGCCTGCACACCCCTGCAGAATCAGCTGACAGCCTCACTGCCTGAAAGCTTAACCTTGGACACCTCCCCCTGCAGAATCAGCTGACAGCCTCACTGCCTGAAAGCTTAACCTTGGACACCTCCTCAGCTGCTGCCAGGACCTCTCCTTGTCCTCTCCAAGGCCATCAGCCTGCTCTTGAATCCCTACGGCCTGACCTCACCCCACCTTCCTGGCCAGTGCCTCTTCCATTGGCTGCCAGGTCTGGTCTACTTTAACACTCTTTAGTAAAGACATAGGACTGACTGGAAAAAAAAAATAATTCAATAATATTAGAAGTTAGAAAGATGGCAGTGATTGTAATTAATGAACTAAAATATACCATGTCTGTTGTTGGGTAGGTTGAGTCGGAACCAGCCCATAGTTGACCTTTTAGTGGATTTTTAGAGGTAGTTAATCACACAGGAGGAGACTGCCCATCCTTCTCCCACAGAGCAACTAGTGGATTTGAGCCATGCACCTTTGGGTTGGCAGCTCCGTTCCTTACCACTAAGCCACCAGAGCAAGAGGATGGGTTATCTCCTCCTGTGGGATTTACTGCCTCTGACAACCTGCTGGAGGGTCTGCTATGAGTCACTTCTGACTCAATGGTACAAACAACAAGCCACAAGAGCCTTCATCATGGCTAGACTTGGGGGTTTGGTGGGTGGGAAGAAATGAAACAAAGTATTATAGTGAGAAAACTACCCATCATTTTTCAGTCATCTGGCAGTCTTGTGAATGTTCAGTGATGAATAAGGAAATATGAGGAAGGATTGATACCTTTGAATTGTGGTCTTGCATTAAAGAATATTGAATATACCACAGACTACCAGAAAAACAAACACGGCTATCTTGGAAAAAGTTCAGTCTGAATGTTTCTCAGAAGCAAGGATTTCTAGACCTCATTTCTCACACCTTGGACATGCTATCAGGAAGGACTAGTCAGTTGCTGGAGAAGGGCATCTTGCTTGCAAAAGTCAGGGGTGGGGGAACAGAAGAAGATGGTCCAGGAGACACAGCCTCTGTGGCAGCAGGCTTAAGCATGGCAGCGACCGTGCAAGTGGCATGGGACAGGAGGTGCTTTGTGCTGTTGTGCATAGGGTCACAGTGAGTGGGCGTCAACAGAGTGTTGTCTAGCAACAACAGCCCTGGAAAAGAAACTTCACTTGGGTTTAACAGTGTCCTCTGTGTGTGTGTGTGTGTATACACACACACACGTATATACACATGTATATATATGCAAACATATGTACACACACATGTGTGTATATATATGTAGATATACACATCTAGAAATACACACACACACACACTTCCTTGGTATTTTGAGTTGGGGGAGTCTGGGTGAACAGAATAAAGTTTGAACAGCTGCTTTCCTAGTTTCAGAGAATCAGTGAAAGAAGAAAAGAGGTGATGAACACAGGGGTAGGACATAGGTGGTCTCCCCACAAAAGCCTGGGAAACACCGGGGGACCAAGGCTGGCATAACTGTCATTAGCCCTTGGTTGTGAAGGGAGAAATGAAGCAGGGAGTTCTCAGTCACCCCTTGACTGCCTGGAGAGTATCTTGTCTTGTTCATGCCACAGGTATCTGGACTTTTAGGACATTGCATTGAGTGATCCCTGGAAGCCTTGCCCCTGCAGGCTCTGCAGGTGGGCATTCACCATCACATCCAAATGTCAGGGGCAGAGAGCAAGGTAGACCTGGCAAGACCCTGGACTCAATCTTCTCTGGTCAGAGAGAAATGCATACATTAGAGGGGAGCCTTCACAGCCCGCACAGGGCACAGCCTGCTGTCACCTCTATGTGACTCGATGAGAGGACCTAGGTCTTAGGGACCTCTGCTTTTTTAGTTTGTACCATGTTGTGCTACCGACCAAAAGGCTTCAGGTCTCCGACAATTTGAATCCATCAGCGGCTCTGGAGGGGAGAAATGGTCCTTCTCCTGTTAAGAATTACAAGTTTGGAAATCCAACAGTGAGTCACTTTGAGCTGGAACCAGCTTGATGACAGTGAGTGAATTTTAGCTTGAAAATGCTTCCAAAGATATTGGATACTATTCTCAGGACAGTGGATGTCACTTTAGTTTGAAAGGTGACTTTGCAGATGGTGTGGTCATCCTGGATTATCAGGGTGAACCTCCATTCACTGACAAGTGTCCGTGCAAAATAGAAGCAGAGGGAGATTAGACAGACAGAGAGGAAGAGGCCCTGTGACAACAGAGGTAGAGACTGGAGTGGTTTGGCCACAAGCCAAGAAGAGCCTGGAGCCATCAGGAACTGGGAGACACAAGGAAGGACCTTCCCTTGGAGTGTCTGGAGGAAGGCTGCTCTGCTGAGACCTTCTTTTCACCCAGTGAGGTTGGTCTCCGCACCTGGAAGAGAATTTGTTCAGCTTAAAGGCACCAGGTTTGTGGCGCTTTTTTAATGTGGCCCCAGGAAACCAACACAGTAAGAGAGGAATGTTTTAAAGAGGAAGATTACTTTGGCCAGACTTTGAATGGAATGGATGCTGTCAGGTTGGAACAACTTGAGGAGGAGCATGAGGGGAGGAGTGCGGGTGTGGGGACAGTGCTGCCTTTTGTGACAGGAAGAGGATTTTTCCACAGAGGAGCTAGAGGGCAAGGTCTCTGTCCTCCTGTCTGAGAATGGAGCCTAGCTGAGGAGCAGTTACCTTCTGGAGGTTCCTCCTTTGATGGGCCTCGGGGCCTCTCTCTGCAGCCTGGCATCATTTGAGAAGGGAGTAATTCTTCTGGTATTCCTTACTTTGAGCCAGGATCCATCTGAAATCAGCAATGATATCCCTGGCGCCACAGCCTCTTCTAAATCCTCCTTGGATTTAGGTAGGCAGTTCCCTTTCTATGTACTGTTCTAGCCCTCTTTGAATGATCTTGGGTAGTAAATTGCATGTGTGTGATATCAATTATATTGTGTGATAATTTCCACATTCAGTTGGATCACCTTTCTTGGGAATGGGAACAAATACAGACCTCTTCCAATCTGTTATATTTCCCAACAACTAAAGTCAAAGAAGAAATTGTGGATTTTTACCAGCTTTTGTAACTTTGTATTGATCAAACATGATATCAAGATGCAGTGATAATTGCTAGTAATTTACAAAGAGGGATTGGTAGTGGGAAAATATGGTCTTCATAATAGAAATGATGCTATTTCTCACATAATAGAATTTTCCTAGACCAAAACCTTTTAAGAAGATTATCTTTTCAACAACAGAAATTATGACTATTCATATTCACCTCAGTGGATGGAATACATAGGAATCAAATCAACTTTATCTATAGAAACAGATGACAGAGAAGCTCAATATCATCAGTCAACAAAAGGATTGAATACTGAACGGACTGTCAGTTATTCATAAGTAGATTAAAATTGAAGCTTAAAACTAAGACAAGTCCATGAGAATAAAAATATGACCTTGAGTATATCCTACATGAATTTAGAGATAATATCAAGATTAGATTTGATGCACTGAATATTAATGACCCTAGACCAGATGATCTGTGGGATGACTTTAACTATATCATATAGGAAGAGATGCAAAAGTCATTACAATTAAGGAAAAGAAGAGAGAAAAATGAATGTCAGAAGAGACTCTGAAATTTGGGTTTTAATGTAGTACAGATAAAGTTAATCAAAGAAATTTTGAAGTAATAGAGCTGAATGGATTTTATAGGACATCTTGAGAAGACAAAGCATAAAAAATGTGCAAAGTCTTAGAATTAGAAAATAAATATAAAGAACACACTTGCCATTTTCAAATTAAAAGAATTAAAGAAAAATTCAGTCTCAAGTTATAATATCAAAGGATCCTTTACCTCTCTCTGCCTCTTCCTCTTCACTTCCTTTTCCAACTCTACCTCTTTCTCTTGCCCTCTTTATTCCTATCTCCATCTCTTTCTACCTTTATTTATTAAAAAAAATGAGTGATCATAAACCCTTTGGAGCTCAGTGGCCTTGGATTTTGTCTAAGTGGTCAAGCCAGGTTGCGCATAGAGAACCAAGGTCTTGCCAACATCACAGCCATTAAAGCCAAAGGAGGTAGAGCCCAGGAACACCCCCATCTCCTGACTCCTGGCTCCTTGTGCTGACATCCCTGGGTGTGTCTTTAGTTCTGACAGAGGAGGGAAATAAACAGCTTCAGTAGGAGGTCCTGTTGAGTCTTTAGGTAGTAAGAAAGGAAGATATTGCTAGTGGGGTTTCCACGGGAGCTGGGAAACACTGGTGGTTAGTGAAAAGCCTCTACCCAGCAATGCTAGACTGTTTACCATTGATGATTCCCAGGAGGCTGGATTCCTCAGCTTAGCTAAGGGAAGTCCCTGGAAAACAAGTAGACTTACTTTCTCTCATACTTTTTGCTGACTTGAACGTAAGTTTTCTTATCATTACCGAAAAAACACAGTTTGTTTTGGGAAACTGAAACCAGAGAACTCGTTCTACCCAGTGCTGTAGGAAGATCAACAAAACAGCACACGACATGCCTTGGGGCAAGTCCTGAGCACCTCACCTTTCAAAGACTCCGCCAGGTGTGCACATACCTGTATCTGCCATTTGTCTTAAGAGCCAACTTCCAGGAGAAAGGCATTCAAACTCCCTTCGAACTGTAAATGCATTTTTTCTTCTCTCATTTTCAGCCTGCTCGAGAGCAAAGGTTATGTGTTTGGCGATCAATGGAAATATTGGCAGCCTAAATCCATCCCTTACCTCTCCATAAAGAGGACAGCCTAGAAAATTCCATGAATGCAGTGCTACTTTGTCATACGGAGTCACTGAATTGACTTAACAGAGGCCAAGAGCAACAACATCTGTATTGTAAGCATGCTGCTCTTTTATACCACTTTTCACTGGAGTCCTTGGGTCATGCAAATAGTTAACAAACTCAGCATCGAAGGGTAAAGTTGGAGGTTATATATAGTCCACCCAGAGGCACTTGAGAATAAAGGCTTGGTGATTGGCAAAATCAGCCTTAGAAAACTCATGGGGCGCTCTTGACACATGTGGGTCGGACTGACTCAATGTCAACACTGTTTGTTGTTTTAACTCAGAGAAATTATATCTTTTCTGACCCTTACTTGGATTTTTCGTGTTCTTTCACTTAAAAAAGAAAATGTTTCTTTGATTGAAAATGACGACTTTATTTCTTAGAAGTTGTGTAAGAGTCTATTAACTCTGAAGGGCCTGCCCGGTCGGATCCTTCTGAGAACTGGGCGAGGGTAATGAGATTATCAGAAGAATGTCTATATGTGCTTTATTGAGTGTGCAGAGGTGTTGGGCTGTGTGGATCATGATAAGTTGTTATTGACATTGAGAAGAATGGGAATCCCAGAGCACTTGATTATGCTTATGTGGAACTTATACCTGGATCAGAGGTTGTTGTGTGAATGGAGCAATGGAGCACTGCATGGTTTGGAATTGGGAAGGGAATGCATCAAGTTTGTATTCTCTCTCTATACTTATTCAATCTGTATGGTGAGCAAATTATCCTATAAGATGGACTCTATGAGGAGAAATGTGGCATCAGAGTTGGGGGGAGACTCAATAATAACCTTCATTATGCAGATGACACAACATTGCTTGCTGAAAGTGAGGAGGGCTTGAAACATTTGCTGCAAGAGATCAAGGAATGCAGCTTTCAGTATAGATTGCATCTCAATGTCAGGAAAATTACTTTTCTTACCACTGGACTGATAGGCAGCATCATGATGGATGGAGAAGAGATTGAAACTGTTAACAGCTTCATCTTGCTTGGATCCACAATTAACACCGTTGGTACGAGCAGTCAGGAAATAAGGAGACACATTGCACTGGGAAAATCTGTAGTTAGGGACCTTTCCAAAGTATTGAGGAGTAGTGATGTCGGTCTGAGGACTAAGGCGCATCTGATTCAGGCCATGGTCTTTCTGATTACTAGCCATGCATCTGAAACCTGGACAATGAATAAGGATGACAGAAAAAGAATTGATGTTTTTGAGCTGTGGTGTTGGAGAAGAGCACTGTCCTATGGACGGCCAAGAGAACAAATACATATGTCTTGGAGAGGGTGCAGCTGGAATACTCCTAGGAAGCAAGAATGATGAGGCTTCACCTCTCACACTTTGGGCACTTTGCTATGAGGGGCTATTTTTTGGAAGGGGACATGATGTTGGGAAGGGTAGAGGGTCAGTGAAGGAGAGTAAGACCCTGGACCAGGTGTATTGACATGGTGACTGCTGCAATGGGTTCTTTTGTGTCAGAAAATGAGGATGGCACAGGATAGAACTTGGGTCAGATCTTTTGTTCATAGGGTAACAATAAGTTGTATTCTATTCAATGGAACCTAACAACAGTATCTTCTAGCACCAATTTCCAGAGTGTGTTCTGTGGCTTCCTATAGATTTTTGTAGGTAAATTTTTGTTTTTGGAAGTAGATTTCCAGATTTTTCTTCCTATCCTGTATTAGTTTGGTGACATTTTTATGAAAACTGTCCATGATGCATGGCCCTATTGGTATTTGAAATGCCAGCATCAAAGCTTCTAGTATTACAGCAACATGCAATTCCCCACAGTATGAACAAATGACACACAGCGGTGAAAAAAATAGTTTGAGGTGGAGAATTAAGATTAACAGAAGTAAAGTAAGAGAAAGAGAAGAAGAAGAAAGGGGAGAAAATGTAGAGATAAAGAAGGAATAGAGGAAGAGGTAGGAAAGAGTTTTGTTGTTATGTGAACTTGAGTCAACTATGACTCATAGCAACCCTATGAACAACAGAATTCAACCTTGCTTTGTCTTGCTCCGTCCTCCTGATCTCTGACATGTTAAAGCCCATCATTACAGTCACTTTGTCAATCCATGTCCCTGAATGTCTTCCTTTCTTTTGCTGTCCATCTACCATTCCCAGCATGATACCTTTTCACCAGACTATTCCCTTCTATTACATGCTTAAAAGTTTGTGAGGCCAACTTTTAATGTTCTTGCCTCTAAAAAGTATTCTGGTTGCGCTTCCTCCAAGGCAGATTTGTTTGCTCTTTTGGTAGTCAGTAATATATTCAATACTTTTCTCCAACACCACAATTCTGTTATCTTTATTCATTGTCCATTATTCAAGTGCATTAGAAGCAATTGAAAATTCTATGAGTTGGATTATAGATTTATGATCTTTAGCCTTTAAACTTTAGACATTCTTGTGAACTTTGGGAGGCCCTTGACAGCAAATTTTCCCACCGTGATAGATCTTTTGATTCTTAGCTGCTGCTAAGGTGGTTGTTGATTGAATCCACATAAAATTATATTGTTGATAACTTCAATCTTTTCTCTGTCTATCATGGTGTTGCGTACTGGCCCAGTAGTGAAGATTTTTATTTTCTTGATGTTGATATGTAGAAGAAAAGGGAATAAGTAAAGACAGAGACAGAGATTGTTATGGATTAAAATGTTCCAACCCTTATATATAAGAATCCTAGTCCTTACCACCTGAATTTCAGAATCATCTCAGGAACAGGTTTGAGGCCTTGAACACTAATGAGCGAAGACCAGATGAGTTGTGGGAGGATGTCAAAGATATCAT
>NW_006399978.1:2492883-2515302 GCF_000299155.1 Elephantulus edwardii | reverse complement strand
GCGGTTGGCGCAGGATAGAGCAGGGTTTAGGGCTGTTGTGCATAGGGTCGCTATGAGTCGGAAACGACTCGACGGCACATAACAACAACAACAATAACAGTCCTTATGTCTGTATAGGGATGTAATATCATTTAGGAATAGGATTGTTTTCTGTTATGTTAATAAGGACATGTTTGTGAGGAGCATGTTTTAAGTCAATTCTTTTGAGATACAAAAGAGCAAATTAGATACAGAAGCAAGGAAGTTTAGGGGAGAGAGTTCCTAGGCTTTGTGAGATCACCAAAGACTAGAGGGACAAAAGCTGAAAAGTGATAAAGACCTATCCCTAGAGCCAACAGAGAGAAAGTCTTCTAGAACTGGTGCTTGGATGCTAAGCTGTGAGGAAAGAGAGTTCTGTTTGTTCTGTGTTATTTTTGTTAGATCATATCTAGGAGATTAAGATAAAGGTACATGAAAACCAAGAAAGGTCTGAGTCAGGGTTGCCTCCTTTTTCCATATTTACTTAGTCTGTATGCTGAGCAAAGTACTCAAAAAGCTGAACTCTAGGAGGAAGAATGTGACATCAGGATCAGAGGAAGACTCATAAAGAACTGCATTATGCAGAGGGCACAACTTTGCTTGCTGAAAGTGAAGAGGAACTTGAAGCACTTATGGCATATCTAAGACTACAGCCTTCAATGTGGATTGTATCTCAACATCAAGAAAACAAAATTACCACTGTACCGATAGGCAACATCATAATAGATGGAGAGAAGATAGAAATTGTTGATTTTGTCTTACTTGGATCCACAATCAACACCCATGGTACCAGCAGTCAGATCAGGAGACAATGCATTGAGAAAGTCTGCTGTCAGAGATCTCTCCAAATTATTGAAGAGCAATGATACTACTTTAGAGACCAAGATACACCTGATTCAGGTCATGATCTTTCACTCACTTGCTATGCATTTGAGAGCAGAACAATAGAAGAGGATGAGAGAAGATGAATCAATGCCTTTGAGCCTTTGAGTTGTGGTGTTGAAGAAGAGTACTAAAATCCCATGAACTGCCAAAAGAACAAACAGATATATCTTAGAGAAAGTGCAGCCAGAGTGCTCCTTGAAGGCGAGGACGGCGAAGTTTCATCTCACATACCGCGTGTCGTTCGGAAGGACTATTCCTTGGAAAGGAACATCATGCTTGGAAAGGTAGAGACAGGAAAAGAAAGATCCTCAATGACATGGACTGACATAGTGACTGCAGCAACGGGCTCAAGTATGCCAGAGATGCTGAGGCTGACACGGGAGGACAGATCTGTTGTTCATAGGAGAACTATGAGTCATACTTGCATGACTCATAGCACTTACATACTTACATGAAAGTCATGTATGTTATATTCACATGGCTCCATGGCACCTAACAACAATAACAGGGAGAGGAAGGAGAGGAAGAGGTACAAACAGAAGGGGACAAGGTTGAGGGGGAGGGGAAGGAGGGTAACGATAAAGAATAAGGTATATGAAGGGGTAAGGTAGGAAGAAGTAAAGAACAGAGGAAAGACCTACCAACCTAGCTGGCTGTGGGAAGTCCGATGGGGAAGGGTGCAGAGTAGGAGAGTGAGGGGTGCTTTAGGCGGGTGTCTCAAACGGAACCCTCCAGAATTGGAAAAGTGCTGACTTTTCTGTCTTCTGCAAGTGCCACCACCAACCCTAATGGTCCACACTGAGGGGCCCAGGTACGAAGAGGCCTTCAAGACACACACAAGTGTTGGAGGGGGAGAGGGCGGTGTCTATAAGCCCCATAGGAGCCACATTCCATGTGTTGCCCCTGTTCTGAACCCTCACCTTTCTGAGATCTTGAGCTATGTAAGGAATTTTGAGAATGCCAGGCCCCTACAATGCTTCAAAGTGGCTGTAGAGCACAGGGGTCAGACACAGGCTCCTTCTAGAAGGAATTCCCCTACACCAGCAAGTCAGAGCTGGACCCGAGCAGCCACACAGGTCCCTCCGGGCAGGCTATTCCCTGCCTCCTGTGAGTTCACAGAGCTACTGAGAAGAACTTTGTTGGCCCTGGGCCAGGAACGGAGACACATCTGGGCCACCCTCACTGATGCTTTTACCAGAGGAACCTTTTACCTGAGGAACTTTAATTTTTACTGCTTTGACCTGGTTTCCAAGTTGGAACTGCATGCTGTTCCTGAAGATAGATGTTGCTGTTGTGACGATAATTGAGATGAGCTGGAAAGATCAATATCATATTCATTTGTAAAGAAAGCTGTGTAGGGTGCACCATTCCCTATGCAAACATTCACCAGGCTCTTTGGTCTCTCAGCTCTAATTTTGCACCAAAACAACCCACAAGACATGGTGACCTTAGAAAAGAAATCTTAGCTATTTTTACACAAACTGTCCCCAGGGGTAGTTGCTTGTGACTCATCCCTTGACAAATGTCCCCTTCATGTTTCATTTAAACATGCATTCAAGGAGAATCAGAAAGCCTCATGGAGGACTCGTTTTCTGCTTCAATTCAGAATCTTGGCTACGGTTTTCTACAGCAGGAGACTCACCCAAATCTACATTGTGCTCAAAGAAGACAAGACTGTTCAGACGTGGCCTGGACATGCCCTGGACCAGATGGTTTCTCTGCTCAGCCCTGTTACCTCTCTCTAAGCCCCCTGCCTATCTATAGAGCTGGGCCTGGAGTCCGGCTATTGGAATTGCTATGATTTGCATTCAAGTCAACCCGAACTCATAGCGACCCCTACGAATAACCCTGGTCTCTCCAATAGCCTTGGTCTTTCCAATAACCTTGACCTCTCCTTAGCTGCCCTCTTCATTCCTGATATATTCCCAGAGAGTCACTGGTTTTATAGAGCCAGTTCTCTATATTCGGTCCCTAGACTAGCAGCAGCAAGCAGCAACACCAACGGAAATTTCCAGAAATATACTCCTCAGCATTCTCAGATCTGTTGACTCAGAAACTCTGAAAGGAGACACACACTCAGAGGTGTCCATAACTGTTTCCACATTACTTCTATCTCTTTAAGGATCTTTTCCCTTTTTCTACCATCACACAAAATACTGAGAACATAGCATCACAGACTTAAGTCTCCCACCAGATTTCACAATTTCTGCATTCATTCTGAATACAGTGTCCAGAGGTCTGACTGCCCTTCACAGGTGACTTCCTGGAAAGTTCCCTGCCCATCTGAGGAAGACCAGGATCATTGGAAATACCAGGAAACACATAAGAGGTAGAAGCATTGACACAAAGTGTGAATGGATGTGTTTGTGTTTGTGTGTGTGTTTGAGTGAGCGTGGTATTGTGTGTGCTTGTGCATGAGAGTGAGTTTGTGTGTCATGTAGTGCCTTGTGTGCACATTCACACACATGAGTGTGCATGTCTGTGTCTGTGTGTGATCTCACTGTAATAGGCGCCTTGTCCCAGGAGAGTGTACGAATGTGTGGCTCAGGACTATGGTACTCCCAAGCTCACACAGGCCCATCTGGGCTTCTTTACAGCAGTGTTTATGCTCTGTGGTTACTATTCACCAAAATCAAACAAAACACGAAGAAAAACTTTTAAAACCTCTGGGCTGAAAGAAAGATGTTAAACAATGTCTGTCAGGAATCCAAGGTAACTCATAGAAACTGAAGTGGCCTCGCTGATGGTTAGGCCAACTGACTGGGGGCCCCTTGGACTGGGAAAGAGCCCAGGAACCAGGTGTGGGTACTGGTGTGGGGCCACAGCCCTTCTCAGACTCCTGTCCTCACCTGTCCTTGGTCACTAGGATTGTCTGTTGCATCCACACACCCTCCTTCAGAGCCCACTCTCTCAGAGCTACTGATCTGCTCCATCTCTTTCCCGAGAAGAAAAAACCCCAGAGACCACATCATGGGAGACCGGAATTGGAGGCTTGAGGCAGGAATCCAGGCCGGGGAGCATCTGCCCATTCCCTGAGGTCTTCCTTGCATGAGGTCATGGCCTTTCCATCTCTAAAGAATCTGGATCTATTCTGGAGCCTGTGATGCCCCCTCCCCAGGGAGCTTGGCCAGGGCAGGACCATCCTGGGAAGGAGGCCCCATCTCCTGTAGACACCAGGCAGCTGCTTTCCCACCACAGATGAATGCATCCTCCAGTCTGTTGCTTGTAAATCTGCCTTGCCTGCCAGCCTTTTTGTCCAAGGGAGTAAGAGTGAACAGGGCCTTTCAAACTCAGGAACCCATCCCTCAGGAAGAAAGCCTGCCAGGCAGGGACAGGCAGCAATACGGGCAGCCGCTCCTCCCTCCCCTTTTCAGGCTGCAGTTGGGAGCACAGAGTGGACCTGACCTGATCCTGGATGGGCACTCTCTCCCTGGACCATGCCTGGCCTCTGTTGCGGTGTTTGCTGCTTTGTTATTTCAGACAATGGGACATGTGTCTAAAGCAACAGTGGGATGGCAGTGGCTTTCATTACTTTCTTTGGTTCCAGTCCAGTGCTGCCTCCCCCGACAGAGGATCTCCCCACCTCTTAAGTCCTGAATCCATTGTCTTCCTTCTTATTCCTTCTTACCTAGCTCTTATTGTAACTATATGCCTTTCAAATAGTTTGCACTGTGCTGCTAATCTAAAGGCTGACAATTAGGACCCACTCCACAAGGAAGAAAGGCCTGGAGAAAAGTTGATGGAACAATTCTCAATTCAAAGTCAACAAGTTTGGTTTCAGCTTATTTTGTTTTAATTGTTGTAATTACAGAAAAATTTAGTGTGTTACATGTTGCACTGTTGACTAAAAGGTCATCTCTTTTAATCCACTAGTTATTCCTCAGAAGAAAGATGGGAAATTTCCTGCCATAAAGATTTATAGTCTTGGAAAGCCGTTGGAGGATTGCCATGACTTGGAATAAACTCTGCAGCAATGGATGAGTAGTAACCATAGGAAGGGTATCATGTCACATTTCAAATTTCTTTTTTCCACACACAGGATGTTGTTGTTGTTAAGTGCCGTCGAGTTGCAGGCGACTCATAGCAACCCTATGAAAGAGAGTCCTCGACGCTTGGGTGCCTTTCATCCTCTTTCCAGGTTCACAGGGTTTCCGGAGGCAAGCTATTATGGAAGTGGATGCCACACAGATTAGATTGCTAAAATACACATATGCTTGCATGCTCTTTTGGTTAATTTGTTTTGAGGTCCATTGATATTCTTTGGTGTAGAGAGATCAAAGTTGGTCAGCAGGGTTGTTTGTGAGCGTCTGAGCTCATGGACAGTCCTGAAATGAGCACACTTATACGACCCTCCTTTTATAAAGCAGGAGTCTACGAGTGACATGTGGAGTCATAATGTTTAAACATGAAAGCTCAAATTTAATGGTGGTGTCATAATGTTTCCCCAAATGGTTGAATCAGTTGACATTCCCAACTCTGGTGGCCTAGTGGTAAGAAGCTGCACTGCAATCTCAAAAGCACGCAGTTTGAATCTACCAGCTGCTCCGAGGCAGAAGGATGGATAATCTCCTCCTGTGTGATGTACTGCCTCTGAAAACCCTCTGGAGAGTCAGCTACAGGTCAGTTCCGACTTGACAGTACACAATAACAACAATAACAACTAAATATATAGGTGATGCTATGGGTTCTTAGGCTCTCAAGCACTTGGTATTACCAGATTTTTCTCATTTTGCCAAACGAATGGGTATGGAATGGTGGTTGTATACTTCTGCTTCTCTCTCCCTGACTGCTCATGCTTTGACCTTCTCTTGCCTTTATTGTCACTTCTCCTCTGCACAAGGTCCATTCATGACTTCCCCCACTTACTCATCAAGATGTTTGTGGGTTTCTGTGTGTTCATTATGCTGACCTTTCTCCGTTGTGTGTATCTTCTACTTACAGCAGCCTTTCAGCTTTTTTGTCTTTGAAGAGCAGGAGATCTTCACTGTAATACGATCAAGTGTGTTATTTACAGGGGCGCTCACTTCCACTTCCTTCTCCAGATACAGCTCCACTTCTGCGCCCAGTCTATGCTCCAAAGTCACAGGGTTGAACTGCTCTTTGACTTTTTTTACTTCATAGCTTTGTGGCTTCATAAACAGGAGAGTGGAAAGAGGGAGCAGAGTCTATCAGGGTACAAACTGACCGGGATCATTCCACAAAGGAAGGTGAGTGAGTCCCACCACCAAATCCCAAGCTTCCAGGGGAAGTGTACACACACACACACACACACGCACACGCACACGCACACACACATACACATGCACGCGCTTGCATGCGCTTGCACATATTCTGGTGGTGTAGCCTACAGGGAGTTGTTCTGTTGACCTAATGTTCTTTCCTCTTTGGTGGCTCAAGTTCACCAACAGCTGTAGCTCTGTGTAAGAAAGATAGGTAGTCTCTTCCCATGAAATGTATTGCTGTTATGTGCCACTGAGTAGATAGTGACTCATAATAACCATCTGGACAATGACTCTGAACTTGCCTTATCATGAGCCAACCTCACCATCACCTACACACAACCCCATTGCTACAGTCGCTGTGTCAATCCACCCTGTCGAAGGCCTTCCTCTCTTGTGCTGACCCTCTCCATTTATTTTCTTCTTTTTTTTATTTTTAATAAACATTTACAGAGGCTTTGGATTTCCATTCTTTCATTGTTGCACTTTTCTCCTCGCCCACCGCCCCACCCCCAGTTCACTCTTCTTTTTGAAAAGTAAAAGAAAAATTCCTTCATTGGTATACAATCCCTCCATCTCCCCGCCCACTGCCCTGAGTGTACTCCACTCTGTAACCTTCTTTCCGGACTCTTATGATAATCACAATACCCTATCATATATCGCTTTTAAACTGTTCTCTTCCTCATCTGTTTCAATGCAGTATACATGATTTATCCAGTTTTTCTCAGTCTTACCCCAACCCTGATGTCAGTCCCATTCTTCAACAATGACACCATGCAATATTTGCCCTTTTGTGACTGAGATATTTCACTCAGCATAATGTCCTCCAGGCTCACCCATTTTGAATAATATTGCATGAGTTCCTTGTTCTTCAATGCAGCATAGTATTCCATTGTGTGAATATACCACAGCTTCTCTATCCATTCATTTGTTGATGGGCACTTGGGTTATTCCAACTCCTTGCTATTGGGAACAAAGCTGCAGTAAACATGGGTGTGCATATATCTGCTAGGATGGAGGTTATGGTTTTTTTAGGGTACATTTCTAAGCATAATATTCTTCTCCAAGGACTGGTCTCACCTGACAACCTGCCCAAAGTATGAGATGGAGTTTCACCATCCTCACCTCCAAGGAGCATTCTGGTTTCACTTTCTGTAGTATAGAATTGTTCTCTTGGCAGTCCACAAGAGCACCCCAACTCAAAGGCATTGATACTTCTGTCATCTTTAGTCATTGTTACACACACACACACACACACACACACACACACTATGAGCTCTGGTAAGAAGTTGTGTTGTAATCCCAAAGGCACATGGTTTTAATCCACCAGCTGCTCCATGGGAGAATGAAGGATAATCTCCTTCCATGCAATTTACTGTCTCTGAAAACCCACTGAAGAGTCAACTATGGGTGGGTTCTGATTCAACATCAAACAACAAGATATAGATAAATAGACAGATGATAGATAGATAGATAGATAGATAGATAGATAGATAGATAATAGGTAGATATAAATATATATCATAAAATGACTAGCAATATATATAATAATCATTGTTGTTGTTGTTAAGTGCCATTGAGTTGGAATTGACTCATAGCTCCAGTGGTTTTCAGAGGCAGTAAATGGCACAAGAGAAGATTGTTCATCTTTCTACTATGGTGCAACTGGTGGATTCAAACCGTTTACTTTTGGACTGGCAGTGCAATTCTTTACCCCTAAGCCAACAAACTCCCCCGATTGTATTGAGAGAGAGAAAGAGAAGAATGCATTTCAAGGAAATTGCTCACATTGTTGTAAATGTTGGGAAAGTTCTTGAGTCAGATGCTAGTCTGGAGACTTCTCTTGACATATATAAGAGCAGATGCTAATGAACCCAAGATTGGCACATCAGATAGGAGGATCAGCAAGCAATACAGCAGGACACTGACTCAAGTCCTGAAAATTTGAGGTCAAATAATAAAAGCCTCATGCAAGTTCAAGAGTAAGCAAAACACTACATAGGTTTGCCAGAATATACACATAAATTTGATGCAGGCCACATCCTTAATAAAACTCCCTTTCATATGATTAACTACTCATAGCAGATCTTATCATGGGGTGATTGAAGTATATCAGATCTTATCGTGGAGGATGACTACATTATAACTGACAAACCAGAGGATCATGCTCTAGCCAAGCTGACACACAACCTTAAACACAGCAGGATCTATCCCAGAGATCTCTAGTTTGGTTCTGGTCAACATTATTTCCTGTTCTCTGTTGCTGCTCCACAGGGCTGTGCATCTCACACTACGTTCCTAAAGTCCTACCTATTCCATTTTAAGTAGCCTGTTTCTAGAATTATCTGCAAAATTTCCATTCTAAGGATGCCTCCTGTTTCTCAGCAGGACCCTGATTAGTATAAGAGTCAACTCTCTATGCACCATATAAATATTTTCCAACTCTGAAGTCTAAAAGAGAATTACTTGGGTTTTCTTTTTTTTTTTTTCTTTTTCTTTTTTCTTTTTTTTTCCACTCAGACTGCGTCCTCTCCCTCTTCCTCTCCCATGATGGGAGAGAAGAACGATCATCAATGGCAAGTGGCAGTTGCAATGAAGCAACACCAAGAGCCGGCTTCACGCTCAGGAGAGAACGCTGCGTCTCCTCCTCATGGTTTTCGGTGCTCTACACGATCAGAGAAACTTCTCTAGTAACGAACTGTAGAAATGATCCCTGAAAGTATAGTCTTTTACTTGGGTTTTCTATGTAGAAACCTGTGCATTTGTTTCAAACATTTATTCCTTAGAGTTATTGATAAATCTTTAATATGAAAAATTTTGTCTTCCAACCCCTTTGTTTCTCCTTTCCCCACTGACCTTACATCACATCTGTTCAGTTCTAGCATTCCATCTATGCACAAGTCCTATTCCAGGTTCCACTTCAACCCCAGTGCTGTTCCAGGTCCGTGGATAAAGATCTCAGACCTCAAAAGATACTGGGAGAAGCTAATGAATCCAAGATGTCAGTAGACAAGCTGCTGGCTTTGGAGGCTGATGAGTTCAAAGGTTGTTCTTGGAAGAGCAGGGTCACAAATGACTAGCTTTGGAAACTGATAATTCCAAAGTTAGCAAATACAGCAGGCCACTGGTTCTAGTCTGGAGACCGTGAGCTAGACAGCCGGAAGTTTCTCCTTAATTGTATAATACGGATTGCTTTTACAGAACTGTCCTTAATCCTGATGAGTTGACTTCTTATGGGTTAGAATTAATATTGCTTAAGATAGTTAACATTACACTGAGAACCATGGCCATATTAACACAAAATATTTATCATTACAATAATTTTTTAGATTGACCTCATTAAGTTTCATGAACTATCCTATTGGGAAGTTTATAAGAAACACACTGAATCACTGCACTTATTTTGGGGGGAAAATGGTCTTATTTATAACATGTGTCTCTACCCAAGAGTATTATATGCCTCTCCATATATTTGTGTTGTTGTTTTTGTGTATTGTTGAGTCAGAACCAGCCCATACCTGATCCTTCAATGGGTTTTCAGAGACAGTTAAGCGCACAGGAGGAGATTGCCCATCGTTCTCTTGCAGAGCATTGGGTGGATTCAAACCATTTGTCTCCATGATTGCAGCGCAGCTCCTTACCAATAGGACACAAGGGCTCCATAGATTTACATCTCTTAAAAATACGTCCTAAAGACTCTTTCTATGAAGATGGCACCAAAAGTGAAGAAGGAAGCCCCCGTCTCTCCCAAAACTGAAGTCAAAGCAAAGACATTGAAGGCCAAGAAAGCAGTCCTGAAGGGCATTCACAGCCACATAAAAAAAGAAGGTCCACATGTCACTCACTTTCTGGTGGCCTAAGATGCTGAGATTCCAAAGGCAGCCCAAATAACCCCTGAAGAGTGCCCCGAGGAGAAACAAGTTTAACCACTATGCCATCATCAAGTTTCCCCTGACCACTGAGTCAGACATAAAGTATTCATTGTGGATGTCAAGGCCAACAAGAACCTAATCAAACAAGCTGTAAAGAAGCTCTATGACATTGAAGAGGTCAAGGTCAACTCTTTGATTAGGCCTGATGGAGAGAAGAAAGCCTATGTTTAACTTGCTCCTGACTATGATGCTTTGGATATTGCCAACAAAATTGGGATCATCTAAACTGAGTCCAGCTGGCTAATTCTAAATATAAATCTCTCTTTCTCTGTCTCTCTCTCTCACACACACACATACACACACACAAACACTATATCCTATGCTCACTTGGGCAGTACATATATTAAACCTGTAACAATACAGAAATTATCATGACTCTTACAAAAGGGTGGTAAAAGAAGCATTCTACATTTTTGTGTCATTGTTTAGGTAATATCGACGTCTGTTAAATTTTGCAACAGATATTGGAGATGTTTACACAGCATGATTAATGTAATTGATGTCATTTAATTGTATGTGTGTAAAATGATAAATTAATATGTATTGTTTCATATATTTTGACAGTAATAAAATGCATACAAAATATATCTTAATGAAGTTTTGTGTTTTTTCCTATACAGACCTTAAACATACTTTGTTAGATTTCCTCTTAAATATTTCACATTCTACTAGAAATGGTTTTTTTTTTTCCATTTTCTTGGGGGGGGTGTTAATTGCTCCTGGCGTACACAAATCTGAATAACATTTGTATATTATGTTTTTTCCTTTTTTAAAATTTTTTGTTTGCTCTTCTCTTTGAAAAGTAAAAGAAAAATTCCTTCATTGGTATACAATCCCCCCACCTCGGGTACACTCCAGGATGCAACCTTCATTCTGGACTCTTGTGATAACCATAATACCCTATCATATATTGCTTCAAAACTGTTCTCTCCCTCATCTGTTTCAATGCAGTATACATAATTTATCTAGTTTTTCTCAGTCTTACCCCAACCTTGATGTCAGTCCCATTCTACAACAGTGGCACTGCAGTACTTGTCTTTTTGTGACTGAGATATTTCACTCACCATAATGTCCTCCAGGGTCACCCATTTTGAATAATATTGTATGAGTTCTTTGTTTTTCAATGCAGTGTAGTATTCCATTGTGTGAATATACCATTCTTTTGTTGATGGGCACTTAGGTTGTTTCCAACTCCTTGCTATTGTGAACAAAGCCATGATAAACACGGGTTTGCATATATCTGCTTGGGTGGCAGTTATGGTCTCTTTGGGGTATATTCCCAGTAGTGGAATTGCTGGGTCAAATAGTATCTCTATTTGCAACTTTTTGAGAAAGCGCCATACCACCTTTCACAGTGGTTGCACCATTTTACACTTCCATCATCAGTGAATAAGGGTTCCAGTTTCTCCACGACCTCACCAGCATTTGTTGCTTGCTGTTCTGTTAAATCTTGCTATTCTGACTGGGGTGAGATGTTATCTCATAGTTGTTTTGATTTGCATCTCTCTTAAAGCTAGGGATTTTGAACATTTCTTCATGTGCTTGTTGGCCATCTGAATGTATTCTTTGGTCAAGTGTCTGTTCATATCCTGTGCCCATTTTTCAATTGGATTATTTACCTTTATCTTGTTGTTAATTTTATATCTAGTGACTTCTGCCTCTGAAAACCCTATGAACCTGGAGAGAGGATGAGAGACACCCAAGCGTTGAGGACTTTCCTTCATAGGGTCACTATGAGTCGCCTGTGACTCGACGGCACTTAACAACAATAACATCAACGTGGAGAGAAAGATCAGCTGGCCCAGTGGACAGAAGGCGATGCTACCAAGCCGAAGGTGGTTGACTTTTAATCTGTGGCCCTCAGGCCTGTCTTTTATTGTTTTTGTTCAGACATTCCTCTAGGTCATATAACCCGGGTGTACAAGTTGCTGTACAGCGGTAACTTGTGGTTGCTGTGAGGCTGAACACTGTGACACTGATGTGTCAAATGTGTTACTGGCCGGTTACCCAATGAGGACAGAGAGTGGGGTGGAGCTCCCTGATTAAAACAAGCTTGGAAGGAGGAGTGGCATCCACTTCCATAATAGCTTGCCTCCAGAAACCCTATGAACCTGGAGAGAGGATGAGAGGATGAGAGACACCCAAGCATCGAGGACTCTCCTTCATAGGGTCGTTATGAGTCACCTGCGACTTGACGGCACTTAACAACAACAACAACAACAACAACAATGACTTCTGCACTACATATTCTTTTTATAATTGTGTGTCTGTAGATTCTTTGGGGTTTTTAATGCAAACAACCATATAATCTGCGAACAGTGACAGCTTTGCTTTCTTTTCAATTCCTACGTGTTGTCATACCAAACCTGAATTGATTTGCTGGCTATGAAATAGAAGTGATAAAGCAGCAGGTTTAAAATCCACACAAGACAGGTTTTTCTAGTAACTAATGCAGCACAAAACAGATGGAATTACCCCCATGAGTTGTACCTTCTCCATGAAAGTGACAGAGGAAATGTCAGCACACATCATTTCTTGGTCTAAGAAAGAACACTGGTGCACAAAGTGAAGTCAGATCCACATGATGCCAAAGTGCCTCTCGAGGTTGCTATTTTGAGCTCCCAGTTTACTTCTTTTTCTCACGGGCCTTGACCTGGTGGCAGTGGTTCTTGGAGTTTAATATCCAGAAGCTAAAACCTTCTAGCGTGATCCACCTAACAGCCTGACTCATAAGTTCCTACTGCCCATAGAGCAGCATTTATGGGAGGCTATACAGTCTTTTCTGGCCCCAGAATCCTGGGCCTGGATGTATATTTGAAGACACATTCTCTCCAGGGTATGTGCCACTTACCTCCTCTCCTTCATGCTCCTCTCCTTCACCCTCCTCTCCTTCACCCTCAGCCCTGTCCCCTGCCTGGCAGTTACTTCCCAAGCTGGCACATCATCAGAATCACAAAGAATCACATTTTGCAAATTCTGACTCCACAGGGTCCTGGGTAGAAAGCTATACTCAGTGTTCTTATTGGCTCTGACCACCAAGTCCAGGCCCTTTTCGAGATCACCCTATGAACTAACCATAGCAGTGAACATTATGGGGTGTGTTGGCCAGCAGCCCAGTCGGCTGGCTGTCTATTGTTCACTTGTCAATTAATTGACTTTTTATACGCCTCATAGTGAACAGGGCAAGGTCACTAGCGTAAGTCAAGAAAGTGAAGGTTGGAACTGAGAAACCCCGCTTGGACATGAGGAGAAATGTATCCCCATTTATTTGAGATGTATCCTCCATTTATATGTCACTTCAGAAGGAGAGGTATCCTTCTGACCCTCTTATCCTGCCCCCTACTCCTGACCAGTCACCCTAGGAGGGAGTCACATCCACAAGTAGCTTGTTTGTGAAGGAGACTGAAAACAAGACTCTTTAAGTCTTTAAAGACTTAAACTTTAACTGTGGGGGTTCCCCCCCACACCAGAATTTCTGGGTGACACTAATGTTTGTATACTCAGCTGCTAACTGAAAAGTTATAGGTTCAAATCCTCCCAGAGTCATCTTGGAAGAAAGAGCTGATAACCTACTTCTGAAAAGTGAACTATCAAAAAATCCCACAGCACACAACATTCCACTCTGACACGCATGCACTTGCCATAACTCGGAGCTGGCCTGGACCCTGTTTTCGCTTACAGCAATCAGGTCAATCACAACACACGGAAACACTAACAAGTGCAGCCAGCTTCTACCATGAGTCCTGTCATTGGGGTCTAGAAGTTTAGAGAAGACTAATGCTTCCACACACTAGCAATGTGCTGGCAACAAGAGGATGTGCTTACATTTTTAAAAAGCCAGGAAAGGAGCACAGGGGATCTCTGTCCATCCCCAGCAGAGCTCCACCTTCTAGACTCATGTTGGCCAAGGCAGTGGTTCGCGTGGCTCTGATTTTCTGTGTGGTTTGCACCCCCCAGAGTAGGACTTAGGGCCTGGCTGTCTGGCGTGGTTCCTTTGTCCTTTTACCATAAATAAAACCGAGGCAAGATAAAGGCATATTTTAGAAACTTTGCATGGACTTGTCAGTGGCCTAGTGAAAATGTTCTGCTGCTGGAAATTGCTGACGTTGTTCAGCCTTAAGGCACAACAGGAAATCAGGACGCTTCCAGAACTTCTTCTAGGGCCACCACCATAATGCAGACAAGAGACTGTGTAAGCAGCCGAAAGAAGTAAGTCGTCTAGAAGGTCATGCGAGGTCTGGGCAGCCTCCAGACTTAAAAAAAAGCATGCTTCCAACAATGTCAGCAACGCATCCTCCCCTGTCCAGCCATGTCTCCCCCAGCCCTCTCCATCTTTCTTGCAGAAACCCCTGGGGCAGGCTGAACTGGAGAGAAGGGAAGGGCCAGGCAGGAAAACAGGAAAAGGGGAAGCAGATGGGGGCGCTCAGTGTGGAGGACAGAGGGGCTGGTGGAATGGGGAGGGGAAGAAGGAAAATAGGGAGGGGATGGGTAAGCTGAGTGGAGCCCCAGAGCCCTGCAGCCACAGGAGGGCAAGACCAGCTGTTGTGGATTCAAGTGAGTCCCCAAAATATGTATGGAAGTCTTGCTCCTTGTTCCTGTTTGCAAACATTGTTTGTTAATGAGGCCATGAGTTTAGAGATTGGATCCTAAACCTAATTCCTTCTGAGTTACAAATAGAGCCAACTAGATACAGAGGTGCAGATAGCAGGAAAAGAGAAAGGCAGATGATGGCGGCAGATGCATCTACAAGCCCAAGGGTTGAAAGATCACAGCATCTACCAGAAGCTGACAAAGATAAAGAAGGACTTGCTCTGAGAACTGCTCCCTCATTTCAGACTTCTAGCCTCCAGGCCTGGGGGACAATACACTTCTATTCTGTAGGATACCCCAGTTAGACCTTGGGTTGTGGTCATAGCCCTAAAAGTGTCTACTGCACCTCTTACCTTTAGGAGTAGAGCATCCCCATCCACTACGAGTGTCTATGGTCCCTTTTCATTGTAGTTTTAATCCCTGTGCATGGATACTTGATATAGTTTTGCTTTTTGAGTTTTATGGAAAAGTGATTGTGCTGTATGCATTCTTCTACTTTCTCCCCTTGGTATTCTGTTTCTGAGTCTCATTCATGTTGGTGCATGTTTCTCATTACTCAGGATTCAGCCAGGGAAACAGTCCACATTAAATAGTTCAACTGAAATGTAAAGTGGGAAATTAGATGCAGAGGTAGAAAAGAACTGGCATAACAACCAGGGGTGGTGAGTACCAGTGGGGACTATCACTGACCTCACTATCTGGACAAGAAGGAACAAGAGAGGACCCAGGAGCTAAGGCCACCTGCCAGGAGCTGGGATCTCAGAAGAGATGTAACCAGTGACTGCAGTCCCTGAGGCAGAGACAAATGAAGAGCCCCAGCTTCTTCCTTCCGGTCTCCTGCTGGTACTCCATTGTTAGAGAGCTGGTTGGCAAGATATCCTGGGATATGTGCTTTGTGGGTACAGAGCAAACGAGATCAGGTGAGTAGAGGACAAGTCTGAGCACAGGTACATGTGTCCAGAATGCTTCCATTTTCATTACCAAGAAGTCTCTGATCCCAGACAGATGCTTGCTTGTGGTTATGGTTCAGGCTGTGTGTCAATGGAACTGCTTATGAGTTCTCTGGTTTAGCAGCTAGGATTTAGTCAGTCATTCCTTTAATGAGATCTGCTTTGAGCAGCCAATAAGCTGGAAAGGAGTTGCATCAGGAATGTACCTACATCAAATATAAACATCTAGAAAAGTTCTCTTGCTTTTGCTCAGTCTGAATCTTGCACCAGGCTCATCACCTCCAGGCTTGAATCAACTGCCTGTGTTACTCGCTGACCTTGACTCATTGGCCTTTGCAGCTATGTAGCTATGGAGTCTCCTGAGGTCTAACCCATAGGCCTGGGACTTGTCAGTCTCTGTAAGAATTTCCTGAGACATTTCCTTGAGATGACACATTAATTTAACACACACACACACACACACACACACACACACACACACACACACACATTCACACACAGTAGCCTGGGGCCTAATGGTAAAGAATTGCATGCTACCGACTCTAATTCATGGGAGTCGAATACACCAGCTTCTCTGTGAGAGAAAGATAGGCAATCTTCTCTCTTGTAATTCACTACCTCTGAGAATTTGCTCAACAGTCAGCTATGAGTCCGTTTCTACCAAATGGCATATAACAACAACAACAATCTCATTGAGTTGGGTTGGGGTTGGTTCTTTTTTTTCTTTTTCCTTTAGAGAACCCAGCCCAAGATGGTTGCTTTCAGTTTTTTGCTTTTACAAAGAATACAAAAATAAAAAAAATAATGTTTTCTCACAATTGTTCCAGTACACATTCACAAAAAAACTGAAAGAAAAATTCTGAAGCTTATTGACTTCTACAGTGTGAGATGCTTGCTGGCATAGTCTACTCTGGTTTCAGTATAGGAGGCTCTCGTGGTCATGGTTAATAGAGAGTTGCACTACTAATCCAAAGGCCACAGCTCTCTGTGGGCAATTTCCTCTCGTGTGATTCAAAGTCTTGAAAATCTACTAGAGGGTCAGCTGTGTGTTGGAACCAACTTCACAGTAATAAAAGAGTGTCATTCACTGTTGTTGTTATTATTTTCAAATTTGGATATTTATTATTACTCTCCAAGATTAAAGTATGCCTGATCCCAACCACGGTAATTTCAATTACTTCATATGCATCTGGAAGTTGGATAATGGATACAGATCAGTATCTTTGAACTGTAGTGATGGTGAAGAGTATTGAGTAGAACATGGACTGCAAAAAGAATAAACAAATCTGTGTTAAAGGAAGCACAACCGGAGGGCTCCTTATTGGCGAGGTTGGTGAAATTGTGTCTCACTTTTGGCAAAGACGACAAAGCTTCATTTCACATACTTTGGACATATTGTTAGGAGGAGAGGTTATTCCTTGGAAAGGGACATCAGGTTTCAGTAGGGAGGAAAAGGTGCAACTATGAATGAATGAAAATCTAAGTTTTCTATAAAGTTTTGTTAGAATATAATTTTTTAAAAAGGGGAACATCCAGCTTCAAAAGGTGGAGAGGTCAGGGAAACAGAGGAAGACCCTCAACCAAATGGATTGGCTCAGTGCCTACTACAGTGGGCTCAGCGTGGCAGAGATCCCGAGGATGATGCAGGACAGGTCAAGGTTCAAATCTGTTGTTCATTAGATTGCTATAAGTCACAGTTGATGGCATTTGACAACAACAGCAACGTTATTCTTGACTGAAAGTCCTGTCAAGTCAGAACTGATTCCATACTGACCCTCCAGCAGCTTTTCTGAGGCTGTAGGTCCATCTCATTGAGTGTCTTCCTCTATTTAACTTTCTGCTTTTCCGAATGAGATGTCTTTCTCTCTAAAGGAATTGCTTTTCCTAACAACATTCCCAAAGTGTGCGAGACAAAGTTTTATCATCTTTGCCTGCAAGGAACACTCTGACTGCACTCTCTTCAAAACATATCTGTTTGTTCTTTTAGTAGTCCACAGGAAACACCACAGCTCAAAGGCATCAATTCTCCTACTGTCATCCTTATTCATTGTCCAACTCTCAGATGCATAACAAGTAATTGAAATGGCCATGGTCACACCTTAATCTTCAAACTTACATCATTACTCCTCAGTAATTTGATGAGGCTGATGGCAGATTTTCTCAGTGTACTATGTCTCCTAATCTCCTGACTGCTGGTAGCAAGTGTATTGATTGTGGATCCATGTAAGATGAAACCGCTGAAAGTTTTTAATCTTTTCTCCATCTATTGATCCAGTGGTGAGAATTTTTGTTTTCTTGATGTTGAGATGCAATCCATATTGAACACTGCAGTAAGCTTGTCAAGTCCTCCTCAGTTTCAGCAAGCAAGGTCATATCATCTGCATAACGGAAGTTATTGATGAGTCTTCCTTCAATTATAAGGCCACATTCTTCTTCATAGAGTCTAGCCATAAATAATATAATTTCGTCCCATTAAATAGATTCCACACACACACTCCCTTTTGGGTTATTAGCTGGAGTTTGAAAATCTTTTCCCGGGTAACAGAGGTGAGAATGAAACCCCAACACCATCCACAACTTCAGTTGTTCTTGCCAGCCACCATCAAGTCACCCTGATTTGTTGGGACCACCATCCAGCTTAAGGAAATCTGCCTAGTCTGTGCTGATCAGTTGAGAATCAGACTTCGGTGATCTATAATATCCATTGGCTGATTGTCAAAAGTGAGTTGCCAGGCCTTTAGTCCTAGTCTTCAAATGCCACTCTAACCTGATAAGCTTCATAGCAACAACTAAGCTTCCACAGACAGACAAACAGTGGCTGTGGATAAGGCACTTGACTGGGAATGAACTCAGGTCTATCATAGGAATGGCGAGAATTCTACTATTGAACCACCACTGCTCTGTTCACGAGAAGTTGCCAGACAGTAATACTGGCAGCTTCATAAGGCTTAGCTTTTGGCTATGACCTGGGATCCAAATCTCCAATGTTTGTCTCATGCATCCTTATTCCCTTCAAATACCTTCATTGCCCTGTTTAATTCATCCACCCTGGGCCTGTCCACTGCATCTCCATCCCCAGACAATCACTGTCTGCTTTCTGTTGTATTAATTATTTTAAATTATATTAATTGAATATAGACAGCATTATACAGTATAGGTAGTTCCCATGTTACAATATACTTAAATTAGGGCAAACCACATTTACTATATTCAGGCTTTTTTTTCCCTTAACTTCTTATTGTTAGTACCATGTACTACCTACAATATTACAGTGTGTGCTTTTCGGCTGACAGGTCTTACACATCTTTTGTCAGAATTATCTTCATCAGCCTTCAATATTGATTGTTGTTGTTGCTGTATGTGCCTTCAAGTCGCCCATGACCCATAGCAACCCTATGTACAGCAGCTCTGAACCCTTCTCTGAGCCAGTTTCACTGAACTCAACATACCAGCCCCCAATGCCCCAGTTACTGTATCAGTCCATCTCATCTGGAGTCTTACTCTCCTGTGCCGTCCCTCCACCCTTCTGAGCATGATGTCCTTCTCCAAAGATCAGTTCCTTATGGCTACATGAGACAGAGCTTAAAAATCCTAGCCTCTAAGGAGAAACTTGGTTTCACCCTCTCCAGGCCACACCTGTATGTTTTCTTGGGAGTCCATGCTATGTTCAAGACTCTTCTCCAGCACCAAAACTCGAAGACATCAATTCTTCTTCTGTAATCCTTAGTCATTTTTCAGCTCTCTGATACATAGCAAGTAATTTCAAAAGCCATGACCTGGATTAGGTGCACTTTAGTCTCTGGACTGATGTTGTTGCGTTTCAGTACTCTGGAGAGGTCCCTGACTGCAGATTGTCCCAGTGAAATTCACCTTTTGATTTTCCGACTGCTGGTGCCAAGAGTGTTGATTGTGGAGCCGAGCAAGCTTTAATTGTTAACCATTTCAGTCTCTTCTCCATCTATCATGGTGCTGTTGACCCAGTGGTGAAAATCTTTGTCTACTTGATGTTGAGCTTCATCCATATTGAAGACTATAGTCCTTGACCTTCTGCAGCAAGTGCTTCAGATCCTCCTCAGTTTCAGCAAGCAAGGTTGTGTCATCTGCATAATGTAGTTTCTTAATGAGTCTTCCTCCAATACTGATGCCACATTCCTCCTCATAAAACCCTGCTTCCTGAATGATCTGTTCTACATATAGATTGAAAAGGTATGGAGATATGACACATCCTTGACACACTCATTTCCTGATTTTGAACCATTCAGTGTTTTCCTGCTCTGTTCTGAGGACTACTTCCTGGTCCAAGTACAAGTCTCACATAAGCACAATCAAGTGTTCTGATTCCCATTTTCCTCAACATTAAAACATTAATTCCATTCCAACATCAAGAAAACAAAAATCCCCACAACCAATAGGCAATATCGTGACAAATGGAGAAAAGATTGAAGTCATCAATGACTTAATTTTACCTAGACTGTGATCATCTACAGTGGTAGCAACAGTCAAGAAATCAAAACATACTTGATTTACCAAATCTGTTGTCAAGAACCAAGTTGTTAAAGAGCAAAGACGTCGGTTTAAAGACCAAGAAATACCTGACCCAAGTCATAGTATCTTCAACTGCTTTTTATGCAGGTGAAAGTTAGACAATGAATAAGGAAGACAGAAGAGTTGATGCCTTTGAATCATGATGTTGGCAAAGAATATTGAATACACTATAAAGTTCTGAAAGCACAAATCTATCTTGGAGGAAGTGCAAACAGGGTGTTCCTTGGAGACAAGGATGGTGAAACATGGTCTAAGATACTTTGAACATGTCATCAGTAGCTTTAGTCCCCGGGAAAAAAAGACATCATATCAGGAAAAATAACAGGTCAGTTGGAAGCAGGAGTGGCATCCATTTCCTAAATGACATGCCTCTGGAGACTCTATGATCTTTGAGAAATGACAATAGTTATAGGAAGGCTTCAGGTCTTTTGTTCATAGGGTTGCTATGAGTCGTGTTCAACTCAATGGCAATCAATTACATAACACAACAGAAGAAAAGAAGACCCTCAGTGAAATGGACTGACAGTGTCTTTAACAATGGGTTTGAGTATGGTGGATGCTATGAGAATGATGCAGGATAGGGCAAGGCTTCAAACTGTTGTTCATATATTGCTAGTCATAGCTGACTTGACAATACCTAATCAGAACAACATCTCCAACTATTTTATGCTTTCCCATATTATTTCCTGATGCCACACTCCTCTTCATAAAGTCCATCTTCTTGAATAATTTGCTCAGCTTACAGATTGCATCAGTAAGAAGAGAGAATAAAACCCTGACACACTCCCTTCCTGATTTTAAACCATGTAGTGTTCCCTTGCTCCATTCACACAGCATCTCCTATACCTCCTAGTCTAGGTATAGGTTTCGCATGAGCACAATTAAGTGCTCTGGGCTTCTCATTCTTCTCAATGTCAGCCACAACTTGTTATGATCATCCACACAGTCAATGCTTTTGCATAGTCAATAAAGCAAATAAATATTCTTCGGATATTCTTTCAACCAGGATTCATCTGACATCAGCAACGATATACCTAGTGCCACAGCCTCTTCTAAATCATGCTTGAACTTCTGGCAGTTCCCTATCGATGAAGTTTCCTATCTTTATCTTACTTGGATCCACAATTCACACTCTTGGTACGAGCAGTCAGGACATCAGGAGATGTATTGCACTGGGAAAGTCTGCAGTTAGGGACTTCTCCAAGTTACTGAGGAGTAACAAGATCAGTTTTGAGAACTAAGAAACATCTAATTCAGGCCATGGTCTTTCCGATCTCTTACTATGCATCTGAGAGCTGATGACAGAAGAATGGATGTCTTCGAGTTATGATGTTGGAGAAGAGTACTGAATATCCCATGGACAGTTAAGAGAACAAATAAATATGTCTTAGCGAGGGTGCAGTAGGAGTGTTCTTTGGAGGTAAGGATGATGAGGCTTTGCCTCACATACTTCAGGTGTGTTTCTAGGAGAGGCTATTCTTTGGAGAAGGACATGATGCTTGGAGAGGTAAAAGGTCAGCAAAGAAGAGGAAGACCCTCAACCAAGTGGATTGACTGCTACAATGAGCTCTAGTGTGTCAGGAAGTGTGAGGATGGCACAGGATAAGACAGGGTTCAGATCTGTTGTTCATAGGGTTACGATGAATCATACTTGACTCGACAGCACTAACAACAACAACAACAACAACATGCTATTCAAATGACTTTGTTTCACGTTGTTTTACAATTGTTTAGAAATACAATGAATGTTTTATATTAGTCTTGTATCTCCAAACTTACAAAACTCACTTTTTATTTCTGGTAGCTTTCTTGAAGAATCTGTAATATTTTCTACATAAATAATCATGCCTCTTATGAATATAGTTTTACTTTTTATTTTCTGATCTGGATGGGTTGTTGTTGTTATTAATTTTATCTTTCACTTGCCTTATTGTACTGGCTGGGATTTCCAGTATGATGTTGAGTAGAAATGGGAAGAGCTGACATCCTAATGTTTCTGATTTGAGAGAGAGAGCATTGAGTGTTTCATCATTAAGTATAATGTTATCTATAGGCACAAATTGTGTAAGAAACTTACTCAAGGTCACCAAAACAATGAGTTATATATACAGGACTCAAAGTCTGAGTTGGGTCAGAAAAGCCACAAAAATTCTCTTGCCTACAGCTTTAAACTATTATAGCTTGCTAGGCTCACAATTCGAGATTGATCGAACATGCAACCAAGATGCATTGATAATAATGGGTGACTGGAATGCAAAAGTCGGGAACAAAGAGGAAGAT
>NW_006399978.1:2486175-2490643 GCF_000299155.1 Elephantulus edwardii | reverse complement strand
ATAATTGGGATGGGAGTGTCAGAGCCAGTGCGATTGGCACAGGACAGAGCGGAGTTTAGGGCTGTTGTACATAGGGTCGCTATGAGTCACAGGCGACTCGACGGCACATAACAACAACAACAACAACAGGCTCACAATCAACACTCTTGGAACCAGCAGACAGAAAATCGAAATATAAATCGTGCTTGGAAAATCTGCTGTCAGGGACCTCTCCAGAGTACTTAAGGGCAATGATGTCAGTCTAGAAACTAAGGTGTGCCTATTCCAGGCCATGGTCTTCACAATAATTTTCTATGCATCAGAGAGGTGGACAATGACTAAGGATGACAGAAGAATACATGCCTTTGAGTTGTGGTGTGGAAAAGCACATTGAGCATACCATGAACTGCCAAGAAAACTTATGTCTGCTTTGGAGAGGATGAAACCAAGTTTCTCCTTGGAGGCTAAGATTTTGAAGTTCTGTCTCACACACTTAGGGTTTGTGGCCAGGAGGACCGATCCTTGGAGGAAAACATCATGCTAGGAAAGGTGGAGGGACAGTGCAGGAGAAGACTCCAGATGAGATGGGTTGATGTAGTAACTGGAGCAATAAGGGTAGGAGCATTGGAGCCACTGAGACTGGCTCAGGAGAGGGCAGGGTTCAGAGCTTTTGTGCATAACAACAACAGCTCAAAGAAGGCAATGGCCTCAAGAGCATTCACCCACAGACCTACAAAGAGTCTTCTAAGAAACTGTTGTCCTGCTCGTCAGTCTGTCGGTCTTCAGTGGACAAAGGACATGGAGTCAGATATGATGGCATCACTCTCAGGACAGGGAGAGTGGCCGAACCTGTCTATGTGAAGATCTGCTTTTGAGGAAAGGAGAGGGATGTAGCAGAGACTTGTGAAACACGAGGGAACTTGTGCACTCACCCCCAGGCTCCACCAGACCTGCCCTGCAAAAAAGGTAACAGGATTTGTGTTTGGCTTTGGTTAAATTCTAGAGGAGACAAGTCTATGAAATGCAGCAAAAATGATGAAAGATGAAATTAAAAATATGGAGCAGCCTGGGCTTCACTTGCTTGCTGGTGCTGACTCCCGTCTTACACACGCTTCCGGTAATTACTCATTACATAAAGCCATCAGTCAGACACCCAGGCTTTTAGGTACAGGTGAGTCAGTGCTGAGTTTCTCATGACCCTGGGCGGCATCATCCTTCCTCACAGTCGGCTGCCTTCGAGCACCAGACTGCAATGCAGCAAGCCTGGGTGTGGCCACCTTCTGGAACCACCATTGCCAAGAAGGAAGGCTCTCCCTGGAGGAGGATGAAAGAGTTCCAGTGAAAGTGCCAAGCTGCAACCCATTTGTCTGCATTATCTCAGGAGAACTGATGAATGTGGACACGTAGGAACTTGGTGATACCCATCTCTGCAATAAAGCTCTCAACAAGGGGCCTTGTTTCTGGAATTCTCTGGGAGCCTCTGGAGATGTGTATGTTGAAATACAGTCCACTAATGAGGCAGGCACACAAGTGAAGTCAGATTTAAGTATGCTCAGCATTCGGAACACATCCAGCACCCAATCAGGCTGCTACTCAGCTATTCAGGCAGCCTAAATATATATAGTAAGGGTGCTCTGGGGTGCGGCCCAGTGCGAGATGGGCTGCCAATTCAATTACAGCACCTCTCTAGAGGTTCAAGTCCACCACACTCTGTGGGAGAAAGGTGAGCCATCTCCTCTTGTGTGTTACAGCCTCCAAGGTTTACTGTAAGTACCAAAGAGGTCCCACAGAAACCTCAGAAATAAAGGAGAGACAGGGATTCCAGGTAAAGGGAATAGAGTAGGCAAAGTTTGGGGGAGAGAAAAGTCGGGTAAGAACAAGGTGTAGAACAGGACAGAGTGGAGGGGATGAAATGGAAGGAGGCTTCAGATGAAGCTGGGGAAGAAGGCAAACCACTGGCTCTTTCACAGCATTAACTCTCCTCCCTCTAGCTCCAGGACAGAGGACTGATAGATTAGGAAAAGTCTACTTTGCTGACTTAGAGTGGCTGTGGTAGAGGTAGAGATGCAGATGAAATCAAGAAGTTCAGGAGGGAGAATCAACAGAGCTAGGTGGAGTACAGGAGACAGAAGATGACATAGCTGGCCCCTAGTGTGTATCTTGAATGATGGGATGTTAGGGCACTACCTGTGAGCTGATACATTAGAAATAAGGTAGAATTTATATGTTGTTGTTGTGTACTATTGAGTTAGAACCAACCCATAGCTGACCCCTCCAGGGGTCAGTTAATCCAGAGGCAGTTAATCTCACAAGAGGAGACTGCTCATCTGTCTCCCATGAAGCAGCTGGTGGATTTGAACCACATGCCTTTGGGATTGCAGTGCAGCTTTTTATCACTAGGCCACCAGAGCTGTTAGTTATATTGGGCCACTGACTCCTGGCAATCCCATATGTAACAGAATTAACATTTCCGGGTTTTACACTATTCTCACAATTGTTGCTGCCGCATGTCAATTCATTTCACGGAAAGTTTCTTTTTCACTGAATGTCTACTTTACTGAGCTCAATGTTCTTCAGTGATTGGTTTCTTCTAATGACTTATCCCTCCTAATGACCGACAATGGGAAAGTCTGCTGGTAGGGACCTCACCAAAATGCTAAGGAATAATCATGTCAGTTTAAAACCTAAGATGTGCCTGATTCAGGCTATGGTGTTCTCAATCACTTGTTACGCATCCAAGAGATTGATAATCAAAAGGATGACAGGAGAATTGATGCCTTTGAGTTGTGGTGTTGGAGAAGAGTACTGACTATCCCATGGACTGCCAAAAGAACAAAGAAAGTGCAGCCAGAGTGCTCCTTAGAGGCAAGGATAGCAGAGCTTTGTCTTATATACTTTGGACCTATTGTTAGGAGGGGTTATCCTTGGAAAGGGTCATCATGCTTGGAAAGGTGGAGGGTCAGAACAAGAAAGGAAGACCCTCAATGAGATGAATTGATACAGTGATGGTAACACTGAGCTCGAGTATGCCAGAGATGACAAAGGACAGGACAGGGTCCACAGCTGTTGTTCATGGGGTTATTGTGAGTTATTCTTGACTCAGCAGCGCATAACAACAATGACTTATCCAGGGAGGGCTGGTGGTTTAGTGTTAAGGAGTTGTGATGCACCTGGTTCAAATCCACCGGCTGCTGTGCAGGGGGAAGATAGTCCTGGGTGATTTACAGCTTCCGAAAACCCCCTGGAGGGCCAGCTATGAGTTGGTTCTGACTTGATGGCACATAACAACAGCAACAATACTCCTTTGAAGGAGAGCTCTGGTGGTCTAGGTGGTAGAAAGCTGTACTGCATCTGTTTTGCGATTAAAATCCACCAGTGGCTCCATAAGAGAAAGATGGGCAATCTCCTGTGAGATTTACAGCCTTGGAAAACCAATGAGCTATGAGTCAGTTCTCACTCCATGGTACATAACAATTATAATACAATGACTTATCCAAAGTAAGCAGGATGAAATTGCATCATTCGCTCTTCTAGAGTGCGTTCTGTTCATACTTCCTACAACACTGATCTATGTGTTCTCCTGACATTCCAAAGAATATTCTTTATTCTTTGCCAACATCACAATTCTAATGTGTCAGTTCTTCAGTCTTCCATCTTTTTTTTCTGATTGACATTCACGTGCTTATGAGGCGATTGGTAAGATCATCATTTGGCAACAAAAACAGCAACAAAAAGTAGGTGCTGAGGCTGCTTGTGAGGAATCAATTATCCCAGCTTACTGTCTCTGTAGTACCATCTAGTTCTCTGTACGGTGCCTAGGGTCTTATAAGCATTTTATTACTATTATGAACACTTTTTCCCATGATATTATACTTGATTGTAATTTCTTTCCATGTAGCCTCTAAAAACTCACTGGAGGCCAGCTTTGAGTCAATTTCAACTCAATAGCAATGAATCAGTTTGTTGTTGTGTGCTGTCGAGTTGGAATCGACCATAGCTGACCCTCTGGTGGGTTTTCAGAGGCAGTTAATCACATGGGAGAAGAGTGCCCATTCTTGTTCCAGGCCACCATTCTCAAATTTTATCTGTTCCAATAGTCTTTGCAATATTCTAATCGCTTTGTCTTGGAAGACTTAGATGGATAGCAAACAGGCAATTTCAATACTGGATATTCTTTTTTCCTTATCTTACTGCTTTGCTGAGAGTCTCAAGGTTTCTATGAGTCATGGGTGACTCAATGGCGCCTAACAACAGCATCAAGATCTCAGAGATTGCCAAGTGCTCTTTATTTACAAGTATTAATAATTTTCTTTTTGATGGTTTTTAAAAGGAATATGTAATGTTTCACCATTAATTGTAGATATTTGAAAGCTCATTTTTAACTCTTAAATGAGATTGTTTGTTGGGAGTTGGGGGAGATGAAGACAAGAAAGACAATTTGAGCCGTCACGGCCCTCTGCCCGGGTGGGCTGTCTTCGGCCCTTGGCTC
>NW_006399978.1:2455881-2485395 GCF_000299155.1 Elephantulus edwardii | reverse complement strand
CCTTCACATCAACACCCCTGTTCAGCATGAAGAAGCCAGAGAGTCGGCATCCAGTTCCCAAATCAATAAGACAGTTGATTTAATTACCATTGGAAAATGCTTGTCATTTTCCTGTAGCATCTGGTCCCCACTGGATCATTTTCATTTCCTTCACCTGCACCCCCCACCAACCAATTTCTGCAGCTCTCCAACTGCATCCCTGCCCATCCTCACCCTTCTGCCCCCAACCCTCACCTCCTTGTACCCTCAATATATTTTTTACCAATAAAAAAAAGAACCTTTGCTGAAAAGCACTTTAAATATTATAAAATTCTATATGTTGAATTCTGTATTTCAAAATTCTCTATTTTGCTCTATTGACCTACTTCTTGTTGTTAATAGGTGCTGTTGGGACAGTTCTGTTTCACTGTGATCCTCTGTACAACAGAATAAAAGGCTTCCTTGTCCACCATCCTCAAAATCATTGCCATGTTTGAACTCAGTGGTTCAGGCATTATATCAATCCATCTCATCGAAGCCCTTCTATTTTTCAGTGATCTGCTGTTCTATCAGGCATTATGCCCTTCTTCAGAGACTGATTATTCTGGAGAATGTGTTCAAAGTCTATAAAGTGAAGTCCCCCCATATTCTATTTTAAGGAACATTTTGACTGTACCTCTTCCAAGACCCATTTATTTCTTTTTCTGATAGTCCATGGTATAATATTCTCCACCAACACCATCATTCAAAGGCATCAATCCTTCGATGTTTTTTACTCATTTTCCAGCTTTTGAATACATATAAGGTGATTGAAAGTAGCTCTGGTGGCCTAGCGGTAAAGTTCTGCACTGCAATATTGAAGGCACAGAGTTCAAATCACCAGATTCTCCACGGGAGAAAGATGGACAATCTCTTCCCCTGTGATTAAAATTATCTCTGAAAACCAACTGGAGGGTAAGCTATGAGTCGGTTCTGACGCAGCAGTACACAACAACATGGCAACAAGGTAACTGAAAACACCATGGCATGAGTAAGGCACACCTTAATCCTCAAAAAATCTTGGCTCTTTATCATGTTAAGAGGTAGGATTGTACAATGGTACAACCACTCTGGAAGGCAGTTGGCGTCTCCTCAAACCTGAACATAGAAACTCCCTGTGTTCCAGCTATTCCACTGCTTGGAATATACCTGAGAAAATGAGAACGAAGGCACAGAACAGAAGATTGCAAAGGGCAACTTAAGATGATGAAGCGTAATATTATTATGAAGTAGAGAAGATAGTGAGTGATGAAATAAAAAAGCAAGAACATGTGTGACATTTCTCAAAAATCCTTAGCAATCTTCTGTTCTTCCATTCACTTTGTTGTTGTAATATGCCATTGAGTTGCCTGTGACTCATAGCGACCCTCTATGTACAACAGCCCTAAACCCTGCTCTATCCTGTGTCACTCTTATTGTCTCTGACACACCTACTTCCATTACCTCAGTCACTGAATCAATCCATTTCATTGAAGGTTTTCTTTTGCACTGTCCCTCCATCCTCCCAGCATGACGTCCCCCTCCTAGGAGTAGACTGCCTTGCACATGTCCAAACTATGTCAGATAAAACTTCAGAATCCTTGCTCCAAAGAGTAGCCTGGTTTCACCCTCTCTAAGATGAACTTGTTTATTTTCCTGGCAGTCCATGGTATATTCAATATTCTTCTCCAGCACCACAGCTCAAAGGCGTCAATTCTCCTTCTATCATCCCTAGTCATTATCCAGCTTTCTGATGCATAGCAAGTAATTGTAGAGACCTTGGCCTGCATCAGACACACCTTAATCTCCAGACTGACATAGTTGCTCTTCAGTACTTTGGAGAGGTCTCTGACAGCAGACATTACAAGTGCAATTTATCTTTTAATTTCCTGGCTGCTGGTACCAACGGTCTTGATTGTAGAGCCAAACAAACTAAAGCTGTCAACAATCTCAATCTCTATACCATCTATCATGATGCTGCCAATTGGCCCAGTGGTAAGAATTTTTGTTTTCTTGATATTGAGCTTCAATTAATATTGAAGGCTGCAGTCCGTGACCTTCTGTAGCAAGTGCTTCAGGTCCTCCTCAATTTCAGCAAGCAGGGTTGTGTTATCTGCATAATGCAGCTTCTCTATATTATACAGCAAGTGTGAGAGTTTCTTCTGAAACTCTTCTTTCTGTCTTTTTTTCATTTTTTTTATTTTTAAATAATTTTATTATTGTGAAAAACACATATGGGGATACAAGGAGTAAGGGCTTGGAACAGAAGAGTGAGGATGGGCAGGGATGAAATCACAGGGCTGCACAATTTGGTGGTGGAGGGAGTGCATGAAGGAAATGAAAAAGGACCAGTGGAGGCCAGAAAAGACAGGGTAATGGTGAGCATAGTCCAATGGTGATTAATTTTTTTTTAAACCAAGAAATTGTCTTATTGGGCTTCTTATTTGGGAATGGAGCACAGACTTTCTGGCTTCTTTACGGTGAACAGGGGTGTTCAGGTGAAGCGGGAAGGGGAACCCACTTTAACACCACACTGGTGATCCTGGGTTGAAGCTGCATGTCTTCTTGTTCAGTTAGAAGATATTTTCCTGACATTTTCTGCCCTCTGGACTGCAAAGTGTTTGTCAAGGTGAGCCCAGTGGGGATGGATGACTGAACCCTGAGGCTCCAGCCACCTTCACTTCTTTAGCTGGTAGTTATATTTCTCTTTTGTCTGTGGAACTGGGCTCAGGGTCTGTTAGTCTGGAACAAGACTCAGTGTTAAGGTTACCTATAGGAAAGTGAGCAAATCTAGAGAGAACAAACTTGTGAGTTACACAAGAGAAGGGCTTTGGGGGTATTACTTACAGATGTACTGGAGAAGGAGGTGGAGGAAAGCAGCCTAGATAAAATTCCTTGTATACACTAGGCGGCTCTACCCAGTCACCTGATGGCTCTTCCCAGGGGCTGGGCTCCCTGAGGGCCAGGATGCACACCCTGGGGGCTAGGTGGCACCTCCTCCCCAAGGTCTGGATCATGTGCCCCAATGAAGACCATAGTCAGGAGTAGCTTCCTCAGTTCTAGCACCTCCACCATTGTCCCCTCCCCTCCACTAAGTGGTCCATCTGCAACTTGAAGTAGGCATCACTACCTTCCCTCTCTACAAATGAAAAAGGGGCTTTGAGAGTGGTGAACAGATTCCCCCCTAAGTCAAAACAGTTCTTGGCAGTAGTCGTCAAGAAATCAAAAGATGTGGAGCATTGAGGAAATCTACTGTCCAGGATCTGTTATTGTTGTTGTTAAGTGTCATCAAGTTGTAGACAACTCATAGTGAACCTATGAATGAAAGACCTGAACACTTGTATAACTTTCATAGTTTCTCTAAGTTCATAGAGTTTCTGGAGGCAAGCTATTTCAGAAGTGGATGCCACTCCTGCTTCCAAGCTTGTTTAATCGGGGAGCTCCAACAAACCCTGTCCACCATGAGTAACTATTATCACATTTGACACATCAGTGCCACAGAGTTTAGCATCAGTTACCTCTGTACAGCAATGCACAGACCAGTGCTATACCACTTAGAAGAATATTTAACCAAAACCAATTAATATCAAGTCTGATGGCCCAGATTAAAATCACCGACCTTTGGTTTGGTAGCATAACTTTCTATCCACTAGGCCCACAGAGCTCTCTCTATGACTCACAGCAATGCCCTATCCTACACCATCCCCACAATCCGAGACTTGTTCGAGCCCATTGCTACAGTCACCTTATCAATCCATCTTGTTGAGGATCTTCTTTTCTTCTCTGACCTATCCTAGGAAATCTTCACTGACAGCAAGATACTCTCTTGTCTCTAGTCCTTCACCTCCCACGGTCCATGGTGCCACTGCCCTCCCTCCCGGCTGTCCCCTCCTGTGCCAGGGGTAGGGGACGGGGTGTTCTGTCACACCAGCCAGGGGGTTCAGTGCCTGCTTCCTGGTCCAGGTTAGGGTACCCATGGGCTCTAGGGACTCACCCACGATTTTTTGAAAATCTTTGTCCTCATGATGTTGCACCTCAATCCGTATTGAAGACCAGTAGTTAATTGTCTGGCTGTTTAGGTATGTATAAACTGAGTGCTGTGGAGAGCCACGGTGACCTGTTTCAGTGTGGCTTGCCATGCCTCCAGCTCCTCATGCTGCATCTCTTCCCACCACCATCTTGGTTCCGAGAATTTCTTTTAGTATAAGTTCATTCTGTGGCCGTGTGTGGGCTCTGTCATATCAGCTGCAGGGCCTGTCGCTTGCCGCCCATCCCAGGAAGGTGATCCCTGGGCTCAGGCCATGGTGGCCCCATGGGGCTGTGGCAGCGTGAGCTCGGCAGTGGGGGGCTGGCAGCCCTGGGACTCACTCAGTCTTTTCTGGGAATCTTTGTCCTCTTGATGTTGAGGCTTAATTCATATTGAAGAACAGTAATCAATTGTTTAATTGTGTGGGCTGTGGAGGGCCATGGTGGCCTGTTCCTACGCGGCTTACCAGGCCTCCAGCTCCTCACGCTGCTTCCTCCACTGCTGCCATCTTGGTTCTCTTTCTGTTTTTATTGTGACCTTTTGCTTTCTTTATATATGATGTCCTTTCCTCTTTACTTTCTCTTTCCCAGCTGAGTAGACCATATGATTATCTGATTCATAATGCCAATACAAGTTCATTTCCTCTCACAAATGCCTAGGAAATTGATCTTTATGCATTCCATTTATTTTTTACTGTTTCCAACTTTCCTAGATTCTTATCTCATCTATTCAAAATTCTAATTATCAATGGATGTTTACAGCTGTTTCTTTTTATTTTGAGTCATGCTACATCAGCAAATAAATGCCATGAGAACTTAACTCCATCCACACCATAAGATTCACTTTAAGGAGACAATTTTTTCTCAGTTGTATTTTTAATGTCTTCCAACCTGAGTGACTGTTCTCCCAACATTGTATCAGAAAATATTCTACTGCTCTTTTTTATTCACTGCAATTTTTCAGAAATATTTCTTCCTGGTCTTATTCTGGAAGCTCAGTTGAAAACTGTCCACCATCAATGACCCCACCAATAGGTGAAATACTGATGGCATAGCTTTCAGCAACACCATAAAACACAAACCACATCATGACAAACTAACACACACAAGTGAAGAAAACATGTGAAAAAGGAGCAAAATTTTATAGCTTTTGGCATACTGATCTTTTCAATATCTTAGGTAGTACATGATTTATGTTATTGTTATGCATTATTTTTTATTTTAATTTATAATTCTCATAGTTTATATGAATTATTTTGGACATAGGAGTGGCATCCACTTCCTAAACAACGTGCCTCTGGAAACTCTATGAACTTTGAAGAAACGATGATAGTTGTAGAAAGGCTTCAGGTCTTTTATTCATAGGGTAGTGATGAGTCATGGTTAATTGGATGGCAATCAACAACAACAACATATGAAATATAGTACATTTTTTCTTTTATATTTTTCAAACTTGGGGAAGGATTAACTTTATTGGGTTATATGCAGAGTCCTTATGATTCTCTATATACAATTGTATTAAGTGTGAATAACCAGAAACCAAAATCACTATCACTGAGTTAATTCTGACTCATGGTGACCTTCTATCCAGTCTCTATGGCTGTAAATATTTATGGGAGGAGACTTTCCATCTTCCTCCTGTGGGGTCATTGGTAGATTCAAACCATAGACTTTATGGTGAGCAGCCACCGGTATGAGACACTATGTGAACATTTTTATTGGTAGGTGTAAAGTCAATGACAACTGATAGACAATAGATTGAGACTTTGCTCTATCCTGCATCGTCCTCAAAATTTCCATCATGCTCCAGCCAGTTGCTTCAGTCACTGGCAATGCTATGTTGATCCACATCATTGACTTTCTCCCTCGTTTTTGGTGGCCCTCTACTTTCCCCAGAAATTTCTATTGTTTTAGTAGTAAGAAATCACCCTCTAACGCAAAGGTATCTAGTTCAAACCCACCAGCTGCTCCATGGGAAAAAATGAGCAATCTCCTTCCATACTGTTTATTGCCTCTGAAAACCCACTGCAGGATCAATTCTGACTCCACAGTACACAACAACTACTTTTCCTAGCATGATTGTCTTTTTCCAAGGACTTGCATGTTCTCACAACTTGCCCCAAGTGTGTGAGATGAAGTTTCATCATTCTTGTTTGCAAGGAACACCCTGGTTGCACTTTTCCAAGGCATATTTCTCTTTTAGTTAGTACAGTTCATGGGAAGTTCAATATTCTTTGCCAGCATTGATTCAAAGGCATACATTCTTGAGTTTCCCTATTAATTTTCCGATTTTCATATGTATATGAAACAATTGAAAATATTATGTCTTGGGTCATTCTTGCTACTTAGTTCTTTAAAGAGGTCTTTGACAGGAGAATTCCCTAATGCAACATGTCTTTTGATTATACACACACACATATATATATATATTACCTTGGGTGCTGATTGTAGGATCAAGTAAGATGAACTATTTGAAAATTTCAGGTTTCTTCATCTATCATGTTGTCTATTGGTTCAGTTTTGAGGACTTTGGAGTTTTCAATGTGGAGGCATAGTCCATGTTTAGGCTGTAAACTTTGATCTTCTACAGTAAGTGCTTCAGGTCTTCTTACTACAAGTATGATTATGTCACCTGCATAAAGCAACAACAACAACAAAAAAAACCCTACACAGATTCTCACCACCAGGCCAATTGGCAGCATGATGATACATAGAGAAGAGATTGAGATTATTAACAGCTTCAGCTTGATTGGTTCCAGAATCAACACTCCTGTACCAGCAGCAAGGAAATCAAAAGACAAATTGCATTGGGAAAATCTGCTGTCAGGGACCTCTCCAGAGTAATGAAGAGCAATTATGTCAGTCTAGAGACTAAGTAAGGTGTGCCTGATCCAAGCTATGGTCTTTGCAATTACTTGCTATGCATCAGAGATATAGACAATGATTAAAGATGATAGAAGGAAAATCTTTGCCTTTGAGTTGCTAGAGAAGAGTATTGAATATACCATGGACTGCAAAGAGAACAAACAGTTCTATCCTGGAGAGGGTGCTCCCTCGAGACAAATATTTTGAAGCTCTGTCTCACATATTTTGGGCATGTTGCCGGGAGGGATCAGTCCTTGGACAGTGGCATCCTGATATGAAAGGTGTAGGGTCAGCACAATAGAGGAAGATCCTAAGTGAGATAGACTGACTCAATGACTAGGGCAATGGGTGGAGGTGTGTTGGAGATAATGAAACTGGCTCAGGATAGAGCAGGGTTCAGAGATGTTGTACATGGGGTAGCTATGATTTGCAAGGGACAGGACAGTACATAATAGCCACAACAACAACAACAACATGCAAACCCTATACCTAGACTAGGAAACTGCCATCTAAACAGAACAAGGGAACACTCCCAGTTTAAAATAAGGTATTCATCAGGATTGTGTTCTTTATTAGAACATTTTTAGTTGTTCTTTTCTAATTGGCACAATTTCTTTCTCTCCCTTGCCTAATTACAATTTCTAAGACCTCCAGTACAATATCAAATAAAATTATGAGAGTAGCATTTTTGTCTTATCATTTGTATTAGAATAAAGTGTTGCTTTTTAACATTAAGATGCTGTCTATAAGAAAAGACGTTTAACAAGTTTATTTGGAAAGGAAAGTGATCCTGAATAAGCAAAGCACTTCTGCAGAGCAAGAATGAAGTGGAAGGCATAACACTCTCTGATGTCAAAACCTACTACACAGTTGTAATAACCAAAATAGCAGGGTACTGTACAATGACAGACAGACCAATGGGACAGAATCTAGAACCCAGAAAGGGATCCATCTACTTATAGTCAGTTGGTGTTTGACAAGGAAACAAAGCCTATCAAATGGGAACACAACAATCTCTTCAACAAATGGTACTGGCAAAAATGGACTTCTACCTGCAGAAAGCTGAAGCAGGATCTACATTTCACACCATGCACACAAATCAAGTCAAGATGGTTCAGAGCTGTAGGGGTAAAGCCGAAAACCACAAAGATCATAAGAGATAAAATGAAACCAAACCTACATGGCCTAGCCTGTAGTATAAAGAGGCTGATAAGTACAGCCAGAAATGTACAACCAGGAGGAGATAAAAGCTATGAATGGGAGCTCTTAAAGATTAAGTCCTAGTGTCCACCAAAAATTTTTCCCAATAAGGTGAAAAGAAAACCTACTGACTGGGGAAAAACCCATTTGTCAATGCCATCTCAGACAATGGTCTCATAATGTAAGCTTACAGAATGTTGCAGGGCCTCCACAAGAAAAAAGACAGATAACCCAATTACAAAATGAACAAAGACATGGAAAGACTTGTCACAGAAGAAAACTTTCAGATGACCAAAAGACACATGAAGAAATGCTTAAAATCACTGGCAATAAAAGAGATGCAAATCAGAACCACAATAAGATACCATCTCACCCAAGTAGCAGTTACCTGATAGAGGGTTGCTATAAGAGTTGGAACAGCCTAGTGGCAAGAAGCTGCACTGCAATCCCAGAGGTGTGCAGTTCAAATCCACCAGATGCTTTGCTGGAGAAGGAGGAACCATCTCCTCCTGTACCAGTCAAATCTGATTTGACAGTACACACACACACAAATAATAAAAATAATATAAATTAAAAACACACACACAAAAAGTTATTTAAAAAAAGAGTTGGAACAGACTCGATGTCAATGAGTGAAGTTTCACATATCAACATGGCTATATTACAAACTTTTTTATGTAAAAATCAGCATCATGTAAAAGTTGAGGATGACTGTGCCACTTCACCTTACCTGTATTATGACATTGCACTGGACCTTTGTTTAGGTCACCTGGCAAAATTACTTCTCCTTTTCTCATGTCATTTCAATAATCTCCCAACACTACTAGCAGTAGGGCTACACAAACTTCCAGATCCCGGGTCACCAAATCACCTCTCCATGATACATCTTGAAGGATATGTACATGTACAGCCAAGCACAATCAATAAGAGTGCATCTGAATTCCAAAATCAATCTCCATAATAGTCTATGTGTTTCCTACTACCAAAGGGGCCCTTTAGAGTAGTGAGAGAAGATCTTCACCCTGAAACCCACAGCGTCCCTTTTCAGCAGGAAGTAGCTAAGAGAATACGCCGTCCCCTTTTCCTTATGACTCAGGGTGAAGTCTCTCTCAGGGAGGAGTGATAGGGAATGGCAAAGGATACACTGACAAAGAAGATTAATCAGAACTGGCTTTGACAAGCACTGTGGCATTTGGACAAGAACAAACTGGGAGGAGGGTAGAGAGAATAGTGCAACAATGAATGAGTGGAAGCCCAAAATCTCTGTAAATGTTTATGAAAATTAATAAAATATAATTATAGAAAAAAAAATCACCTCTCCAGAGTTTCCTTTCTCTTTTACTTACTGTATTTTTAGGGTGATTGACCCTGGCTCATCCCCTCAATTACCCAAGACAACCTTGGTGGCTTTGTAGAAGACAGAGGGATACTTATCTGAGGTTTGGAGAGCCCAGGTTTCATAGCAGTGGTACATATTTCCAGCTGGATCCCCCCCAAACCCGTGGCTCTTTCTGAACAGCCCTGCTTCCCCTTCTGACTTCACATGTCCATGAGAATATAGCACTCAAAGTTTCTTTCAAGACATTTATGGTCAGGCCCAGCTTTTGCCTTTGACTTTAACTGTAATTGCTGTTGGCCACTCACCCACTGATCCCACTTAAGTAGCATGCTCCACTCTCATCTCTGCTTACCCAGAAACAGATATTGAAGACATGTAAAGGGCTACACAGGTGCCGATCAGTTGACATAGGTTCCTGTATGTCCTGGGCACTAAAGGACCCTACCTCCATGCTCCTTCTGGGTCTATCTTTTCCCTGCTGCCTCTCTGGGCTGGGAGCTGAAACATCCTTAACCAACTGGACCAGCTTCCTTCTCAGTCCCAGAGATGATCCACCTTTAGAAAACTGGCTACCACTGCACTGGTCTCAGGCCCCTGTGGGCACCCAGGACTCTCTAGGCAACATCAGCCTGCTGGACTCACTCCAGACACCCCTTTACTCCACCTGGTACTCAGTGGCTTAGAAATACTGTGCTCTTTGTCTTCTCTTGAGCAGTAAAATACTATGCAGTGTAAGATTCCTTTATACTGTTGTTGTTAAGTGCCTTTGAGTCAACTGTGACTCATAGTGACCCTATGCACAATAGCTCTGAACCCTGCTCTATCCTCAACCAATCTCACTGTCTCAGACGCATCTACCATCATTACCTCAGTAATTGTGTCATTTCATCTCATCCAGAGTCTCTCTCCTGTGTTGTCCTTGTCATCTCATCCAGAGTCTCTCTCTTGTGTTGTCCCTTGACCCTTCCAAGAATGATAACCTTCTCCAAAGACTGGTCTCTCCTGTCTACATGCCCAGAGTATGTGAGATGGAATCTCAAAATCCTTGCCACCAAGAAGCAGTCTACTTAACTGTGTTCATGTGAATCCTATACCTACGCTAAGAGGCTGTTGTGTAAACAGAGCAAGAAAACACTGCATGGTTTAAAATGAAGAAAGGTGTGTGTCAGAGTTTTATCCTTTCTCCATACCTATTCAACCTATATATTGAGAAAATAATTTGAGAAAGAAAGTGGACTCTATGAAGAAGAAGCTTGCATCAGGATAAGAAGACTCATTAACAACCTGTAGTATGCCAAAGAAACAACCTTATTTGCTGAAAATGAGAAGGACTTGAAATGCTGCAGAAGATCAGAGCCTTCAATATTGATTTCATATCAATGTAAGAAAAACCCAGAATTTCTCATTACTGGGCCACTAGACAACATCATGCTAGATAGAGAAAAATTGAAATTGGCAATGACTTCATTCTACTTGAACCCACATCAATCTTCTTGGTACCAGCAATCAGGAGGTCTGGAGACATATTGCATTGGGAAAGTCTGCATTCAGGGATGTCTCTAAATTAGGAGTAAAGATGTATATGGAACCTAACTACAATTATACACACCCATGGGATCCACCAGTCAAGTGCCCTGGGGCTTTATTTTTTTTGGGGGGGAGGGGGTTTTATTTTTTGTCAGTATCTTCAGTGAGGCTTCCACATCTTCCTTCATTATAATTGGCTCCTTCACATATGGTACTTCCTGAAATTTTTCAATGTCAGTTAGTTCTATTTGATACAGTGACTCTGTGTATTCCTTCCATCGTCAGTTTGATACTTCCTGGGTCATTCAGTATATTACCCATGTTGCTGTTATGTGCAAGCAAGGTTGTGTTATCTGCATAATATAGATGAGTCTCCCTCCAATACTGATGCCACATTCCTCCTCATGAAGCTTAGATTCCCAAATAATCTGTTCTGCATATAGATTGAAAACTCTAAGAAGACAAAAAACACTCCCTTCCTGATTTTGAACTATGCAGTGATTCCCTGCTCTGTTCTGCTTTCTGGTCCAAGTATAGGTTTCGCATAAGCACAATCAAGTGTTCTGGGATTCCCATTCTCCTCAAGGTTAAGCACAATTTGTTGTGATCTATTCAGTTAAATGCCTTTGCATAGTCAATTTTTGCCAAGATCCACCTGGCATTGGTGACAATGTCTCTAGTGCCATGGCCTCTTCTAAACCTAGCTTATATTTCTGCTAGTTCTCTGTCAATATTACCCATAACAACTTTCAATATTGTGAATTGAGGCTTAAATTTGTTTTTCAATTCTCTCAGCTTGAGAAATGCAAAGCAAATTCTTTCCTTTCAATGCTCCAATTCCAGTTCTCTAAACATTCCATTATAATACTTTGCTTGTCTTCTCAAGCTTCCCATTGACATCTTCTATTCTCCTCTTTTATTTGAGCATCTCTTCCCTTTGTTTTGCCTTCTTGATGCTCTAGTGAAATTTTCAAATTTTCTTCTCTTTTTAAATTTTATTATTATTAATGAAAATTTCCAGAGACTTTGGATTTCCATTCATTCATTGTTGCACTTTTCTCCCTGCCCACCCCTCTCCCCAGTTCACTCTTCTCTTTGAAAAGTAAAAGAAAAATTCTTTCATTGTTATACAATCTCTCCACTCCACTATACAACCTTCCTTCTGGACTCCTGTCATGGCGATAACACCTAATCACATATCCCTTTTAAACAGTTTTCTCCCTCATCTGTTTCAATGCAGTATACATTAAGTATCCCACCTTTCTCAGTCTCCCCCCAATCCCTATGTCCGTCCCATTTTACAACAGTGGCACTATGCAGTATTTGTCCCTGTGTGACTGAGCTATTTCACTCAGCATAATGTCCTCCATGGTCTCCCATTTTAAGTAATATTTCAAGAGTTCCTTGTTTTTCAATGCAGCGTAATATTCCATTGTGTGAATATACCACAGCTTCTCTATCCATTCATCTGTTGATGGGCACTTACTTTGTTTCCAACTCTTTGCTATTGTGGACAAAGCTGCAATAAACATGGGTGTGCACAGATTCTCTTCTGACACCCATTTGGATTTTTTCTTTCTCTTCTGTATTTGTAATGACCTTTCTCTTTCTTCATGTATAATATCCTTGATGTCATCCCACAACTCATCTGGTCTTTGATCATTGATGTTTAATGCTTCAAAAATATTCTTTTTTAAAAAAATTTTTTAAAACCTATTCTTAAGATGATTTTCAAATTCTGGTAAAAGAGACTCAAGATCATATTTTGGTTCTCATGAACTTGTTTTAATTTTCTTTGGTCTTAATTTGACCTTGCACATGAATAAATGATGGTCTGACAAACAGTCCACCCCTGCTCTAGTTTTGTATGCTGCTACTGAGCCTCCTTTCACAGATGTAGCTAATCTGATTCCTGTGTAGCTCATCACATGACCTCTATGTATAAAGTCCCTGTCGTTTGTTTGTTTGGTTTTTTTTTAAAGGAATTGCAATGAGTCAATGTATAAATCATTGTCTGGCTAGAGTATCAAAAAAGAGAGCAAAACATCAGCCAGTTTTTTTATTTCAACAGATTTCTCTAATTTTTCTGTTTACTAATTTCTAGTGAATTTTATTAGTCTTTTTCTTCTATTTATTTTGTGCTTAATGCATTTTCTTCTTCTGGTTTATTAAGAAAGAATTTAAAGTCATTTATTCGAGACTTTTCTAATGCAAATAATGTGTTTTAATTTCTTCTCAAGCCCTGCTTAACACACAGTTTGGCATATTAAAATTTTGTACTAATTTAAAAATATTGTTTTAGTGAAGTAAAAGGTCATATATAATAAATAATTGGTCAGACATTGTATATAGTTAATTATATTAATAAATTTTATTAATCAATGCAATAAAACAAAAGATTCATGAACGATTGAATGAAAGCCCAATATGATTTATATACTTCCGCTCGAACAAATTTTTTTAAATAATAAAGTAGTGGCATATATAAAAATATATTTGCATTTTTTCCTGAAATTTTTCAGGGAGATATTGACTTACAGTTTACTTACAAAAATATTGCTCATTGATTTTGTAAATTATTACCTAACTGGGGAGGGACTCGAGAGCATTATGCTGAGTAAACTAACTCAGTCCCACAAGGATAAATATTGTATAAAACCATTATTGTAGAATGAGTAGTATAAGGATTCAAGAGGAGTGGGAGAGGTTGGAAGCAGAGGGATGAGGATGTGCTGGGATTAATCATGGGGTTTTACAATTTGATGGGTAGGGGTGATGGAAAGAATTTGTTCTTAAAAACAATGTATTCAAATTTTGTAAACAAACTCACAGAATAAGGAAAAAAGAATAAAATAAAAAACACATTAAAAAAACAAATAAATTGCTCAAAATGTCAAATACTTTTATATTCCAAAGATAGCTATTTTTTTTCTTATTCAATTGTAGAACATATTTTGTATTATTTATATTCTTTTAAATGTACTAGTATGTGTTTTATGGCCCCAAAACATGATCTATCATGGCAACTATCCATGGTCTCTTGAGAATAATAGAAGAATCTATTGTTGGGCGAAATGTTCTATAACTATCAATCAGCTATTGGTGTTTGATATTCCATTCCTGTCGAGTTGATTTTGATTCTACTGGCACTATAAAAAAACTCCACTGCCATCAAGTCAGTTCTGATTCACAGCAAACCTCTATTGGGTTTCCAAGGCTCTGAGTCTTTACAGAAGGCTACTACTCAACTGTCTCCTAAAGATGCTTTGTGCTAGCAGCCAAATATATGAATTACTATGTAATTACTATGTACTATGTATTACTATGTAATTCTTAAAAATGGCATATAAAAATAAAAGCTCCTCATACTCATTGCAGTTGAGTCAGAACCAACTCATAGCTGGAAAGTCTTGAAAGGCTGCATGCATATCACATGGAAGGTAATTAACCATTTTTCTCTGGAGGAGCTGCTGCTAGATGTGAACAGCTAGAGAGTCTCGGCCTTTGGACAAGCAGCAAAACTCCCTCCAGACTAAGCCACCATAGCTTCCTAATAGTAGCCCTATAAGACAGAGTAAAATTGTGCCATGGAGTTTTGAAGGCTGTAATCTTTACAGAAACAGACAGTCACCTCTTGGCTGGTGAATGATTAGTAAGCAAGTCCTTAACCACTGTCTCACCAGGATTGTTCATATAGTCAATATCCTTAATAATTTTCTGTCTACTTCTATTAGTATGGTGGACAGTGTTTGGTGGAGCTTCCCAATTAAAGCAAGCTTGGAAGCAGGAGTGGCATCCATTTCCAAAATGGCTTGCCTCTGGAAACTCTATGAACAGTGCTCAGGTCTTTCGTTCATAGGGTCGCTTTGAGTCTTCGACGACTCAACAGCACCTAACAACATCAGCTTCTATTAGATACTGTGCCATTGTTGTAAAACAGGACTGACATTGGGGTTGGGGGCGGAGACTGAAAAAGATGGGATAAATTATGTATACGGCTTTGAAACAGATGGGTGAGAAAACGGTTTAAAAGGGATGTATGATTAGGTATTAGTGTCATGAAAGGAGTCCAGAATGAAAGCAGCATAGTAGAGTGGACTTTGAAGGGATTGTATAACAATGAAAGAATTTTTCTTTTACTTTTCAAAGAGAAGAGCTAACTTGGGTGGGGGAGGTTGGGCAGGGAGAAAAGTGTAACAATGAATGAATGGAAATCCAAAGTCTCTGTAAACTTTTATTAAAATTAATTTTTAAAAATGGGGAAAAGAGAAAAAAAAAAAAGAAAACCTTTATTTCCCTCTTCCAGAAGGGTTGTGTACAGCAAGCAAATCTCTTGTCCTTGGATTTTGACCACTCTGAAGCAGTGCTGTCTTGTTAAAAAATGGCAGCCAACCACACTGCCTTAATGTGTGCCTCTCTCTATAATCCTGCCAATAATTCAATCTCAGGCTCAAGGCAGCTGAAAGAACTCACTACACTTCATCTGTATCTCCCATTCCAGGACTTTGTTCCATAATTTTCCCCACACTTTGGGTACTGTGCCAAATCTGACAAATTGTAAACCTTTGCGTCTGTTCCTATTTCACTTCATCAGCCATGCATACAGATGTGGTTTAAAGGACAAGCAGGAGTCAGTCATAACTTGGGTATTTGTAACCTGGGGACTGCATATACTATGACGATATCTCTGTTTTTGTCATTTAGCATGTGGTTTCTGAAGTCTGCTGTAACTCTTGTCTCTGCATATGTCTTAGTTATGGTGCTAGTATAACAGAGATGCTACAAGTAGATTACTTTAACAAACAAATTTATTCTCTTACGGTTTAAGAGGCCTAGAAGTCCAAATTTAGGATGCTACCTCTAGGGAAAGGTTTTCTTTCTGTGTTGATTCTCAAGAAGGTCCTTGTCTCTGTTGTCTATAGATAGATATAGCATTCTTTGGAGATCTTCATATGTCTTGGTCTTCTCTTGTCCAAGAATTTCTCAACTCAACAACTTGGGTCCTAAGGACACACTGTGCTCCTAGGATTTTTTTTCCTGTGGTACTGAGGTCCTCCCCTTGCCCTTCTTCTTTTTGTCTTGGTTCTTTCCTCTTTTATTGCTTAAGAGATAAAAGATATTACAGATCACATCCCACTGAAACTACCCTTACATAGGATTAAGAATATAATACTATATCCTTGATCCTTTTACAGCTGTTTGGCATATCTGATCATTAGAATGATTATATAGGTTCCACAATCACATCATTACCTGAAATCTGTTGGGGACATGATTCAATCCATGACATTGTGTAATGTATCTTCTTTCCTCTGTTTTTCTCAGAGGTTTTGCCTATATTGGGTTTTTGGTTTGGGGGTTGGTTTTTTTTTCCCTTTTTTTAAATTAAACAGCAGTTTGTAGATGTTATATGTAGGCTTTAATTAACATCTTGTTTCTATTTACTTTTTTTGCATTTATCCCAATAGATATTTTCTGAGCTTTATGGACCTTATTTGCGTTTATCATACAGGCATGGTCTTTGCAATCACTTGCTATGCATCAGAGAGCTGGACAATGACTAAGGATGATAGAAGGAGAAGCGATGCCCTTGAGCTGTGGTGCTGGAGAAGAGTATTCCATGGACTGCTAGGAAAACAAACAGGTTTGTTCTAGAGAGGGTGAAACCAGGCTGCTCCTTGGAGGCAAGGATTCTGAAGCTTCGTCTGACATACTTTGAACATGTTGCAAGGAGGGATCAGTCCTTGGAGAAGGACGTTATGCTTGAGAGGGTGAAACGACAGCGCAGGAGAGGAAGACCCTTGATGAGATGGATTGATTCAGTGACTGGGGTAATGTGGGTAGGTGTGTCAGAGACAGTGAGATTGGCACAGGGTTTACGGCTGTTGTACATAGGGTCGCTATGAGTCACAGGCAACTCAACGGCACATACAACATTGTTCTTTAAATATTTCTTCTGCCCCTCACTCTCTTTGCCTTTTGGGATTACATGTATATGTATGCTAGAGGGTTTACTATTGCTCCTCAAATCTTGAACGCAGAGCTCTATTTTCTTTCTATTTCAATTTGGTAATTTCTATAAAGCTACTTTCAAATTTACCATTTCTTCTCTTGGCTAAGTTGAGTTTATGGTTAAGTCTGCCATTCTTCATCCATTTTACTGTGTTTTCCATTTTCATGTTTCCATTTCATTCTTTTTCATAGTATATTCTCTTTTCAGAATAGTATATTATTTTAAGCAAAATTTTGAAAACAAATGAAGTCTCATTAACATTGGGCTCACTAAATTCATAACATTATTTGCATTTCATGCACTTTGTGTACACAAAGTTAAATAAATGTATATTTCTATGGAAATGGCTACATTATATACCATGTTTCAAAAGTAAATTTCAGAACCAGAACTGGTATTTCATGTGTTTTTCTAAAAAAACTTACAAAACAACTTTCTATTCTTCTAAAATAACAAACATATGTAAAATGCAGGCTTTAAAAACTCTGCAAAGGCAACCAGAAAAAGAACTCTAGGAATTATGTGTGGCTGGAGACTGATCAGAGAAGATTTCAAGTGGGACTTTATTATGAATATTTAGACTTTTAAAGCAACCCTATCCTGTACATCTTCAAATGACACACACACAGAGATTAGGATGATTCTATGCTGTATATCTTCAAATGACTTGCACACAGATTAGAATGGAGGATTAAATGAGTGAGGAATACACAACTCACATACGAGGTGCTGGCTGGAGGATGGGCTAAACCAGTTATGCAATGTGCCACACTAGGCCTCTGATGTTTTAGGAGAAGGAACAGTTTCAAATACTTGTCTCAATTAACACATGCTTGAATTCCTTCACTCATTTGTTAATTTTTACATGTATTTCTTGAGCATATACCCTGTGCCAAGCTTTGTTCTGGACAATATGTTGTTGTTGTTATGTGCTGTTGAGTCGCTTGCAACTCATAGTGACCCCAAGATCCTTAAACCCTGCTCTGTCCTGTGCCAACCTCACAGATATAAAAAAGTAAATATGTCACCATTTGGAAGGGTCTACATTCTAGCCGAAGTGGCGGAAATGTCATAAGCAAATAAATGACTAAATAAAGACACAAGACTATTAGATCCTGGTAATTGCTCTGCGCTTATATAACCTTAATGTGGTGTGAGTGCTGGGTTCCTGGTCTAGACTGAGTCGATTCTCTGAAGATAAGGTATTTAAACTGAGACCTAGACAAACAATGATGCAGGCAATCAAGTGGAGAATGCTGTTGTTTTTGGTATGTGCTGTCAATTTGGAACTAACTCATAGCTGACCCTCCAGTGGATTTTCAGAGGCTATAAACTGCACAGAGTTTGCCCATTCTTCTCCTGCAGATCAGCTGGTGGACTTGAACTGTATTCCTTTGAGTTTGCAGCACAATTCCTTCCCACCATGTTCAAGGATCACACCAATTGGTTGAGCAGTATTCATTTTCTGCGATAAATGATGAGAAAATTTATTGTCTCATGGTTCTAGAGGCCAGGAGTCAAAATCATGGTATTGTTGTTGTTGTTGTTGTTGAGTGCTGTTGAGTCAAATATAACTCATAGTGACCCTGTGAACAACAGACCTAAACGCTGTCCTGTCCTGTGCCAATCTCACAATGGGCACACTCAAGCCCATTATTTAAGTCATTGTCTCAGTCCACCTGGTTGAGGGTCTTCCACTCTTTCACATCCCTTCACCTTTCCAATCATGATACCTTTCTCCAAGCAAAGCCTTTTCTAGCAACATTTCCAAAATAGGTGAGACAGGATTCATCATCATTGCCTCCAAGGAGCACTCTGACTTCACTTTAGCCAAAACACATCTGTTTGGTTTTTTGGCAGTCTCTGGGATATTGAGCACTCTCCTCCAACACCACAATTCAAAGGCATCAATTTTTCTTCTGTCATTCTTATTCATTGTCTAGCTCTCAGCAGCATAGCAAGTGACTAAAAAGACCATGGCTCTGAATCAGATGTGTCTTCAAACTAACATTATTACTTCTCAGTAATTCGTGAGGTCTCTGACTGCACACTTTTCGGGTGTAATATGTCCCATAATCGCCTGATTGCTGGTATCACATGTGCTGATTGTGGATCAAATTAAAATGAAGTTGTTGACAGTTTCAGTCTTTTATCCATCTATTATCATGTCAGCTATCAGTCCAGTAATAAGAATTTTTGTTTAATTAAGACAGACCAGAAAGAAGAATGGCCATCCACTTCTGAAGTGGTAAACTTTTGAAACCCTATGAAAATAGAGGAACATGGATAGTATAGTACTAGAGGTAGAACCATGGTATTGACAGGGCCATATTATTTCTTTAAAAAAATAAAATTTTATTTTATATTAGTTAGCTTACGGGTCATATTCTGGTAGTTCCGGAGAAAGTTCCTCTCTTGCTTCCTGTATTGCTTTCTTAGGACTGCATACCGCACAGCTGGTGGTATTTAAGAACAGATATGTATTCCCTCATAGTTCTGGAGGCTGAGTCTAAAATCAGATACTGGCAATTTGATTCCTTCTGAGGACTCTAAAGGAGAAACTTGGAGAAATTCCTATTTCTCTTCTGGCTTCTAATTTTTGCTGCTGTTATGTGCCTTTGAGTTGACTGTGAATCATAGGAACCCTATGGGCAACAAACTTGGAACCTGCCCTATCATGTGTCACCCACACCGATGATATACTAGAGTCCGTTCTTATGGTCATTGTCAACACATCTTCTTTTTGGGACATTTCCTCTCTTATGCTGACCCTTCATCTTTCCAAGAATGGTATCCATTTCCAAGGACTGGCCTAACCTAACAACATGCTCAAAGGTGAGACAAAACCTCACTATCCATGTCTCCAAGGAGCATTCCTGGCTGGACTTTCTTCAAGACCAATTTGTTCTTTTGGAAGTCCGTGAGATATTCCATAATATTCTCCAATACCACAACTCAAAAGCATTGGTTCTTCTTCTGTCATCCTTAGTGTCCAACTTGCAGAGACATAACAAGTAATTGAAAAGACTATGGCTTGGATCAGGCAAACCTTTGTCTAAATCGATTTTATTGCTCTTCAGTACTTTGGAGAGGTTCTAGATAGTAGATTTTCCCAATTTGTCTTTTCTCATTATGTCTTTTGATTTCTTGACTGTTGGTACCAATAGAAAGGGAAAATTTTCTCAGCATCTTTCAGCTGAAAGAATGGGAAAACAAATTCAAGCCTCGAGCCTCGAGTTGTGACACTGAAGGATGCAATGGGCACAATATTTCATGACTGAGAAAGCATCAGAAGAAGATGGAAAGAATATACAGAGCCACTGGACCAAAAAGAATTGTTGACATAGAACCATTTCAGAAAGTAGCATGAAAACTAGAACCAATGGAAATGTAGGAAGAAGTTCAAGCTACATTGAAGATATTGAAAAAACAAAGGCCCCAGAAATTGATGGAATACCAACTGACATGTTCAAACAAACAGATGTAGCCCTGGACATACTCACCAGAGCTTGCAGCTGTATCAAGCTGTATTAAGCATCACATGGCTGTCATTCTTCTGTCAGTCTCTGTGTGTCTTCTTCTCTTTTAAAGAACACGCACATGGCCAGGAGAGACCTTGGAGAAGGACATCATTCTCAGAAGGTGGATGGACAGCGCAGAACAGGAAGACCCTTGATGAGATGACTTGATACAGTGACAGAGGCAATGGGGGTTGGTGTGTTGGAATTAGTGATACTGGCTCAGGACAGAGTGGGGTTCAGAGCTGCTGTACATAGGTCACTATGAGTTGCAGGCCACTCAATGGCACATAACAACAACATTGTATTATATTAAAATCCACCTTACTGCTATATTATCTTACATTAACAAAGACTCTATTTCCAAATAAAGTCACCTTCACAGGTAGAGGGGTTAAGACACCAACATATATTATGAGAGTGCAAATTTCAGTCCAAAACACCTTTCCCAGTTTTTGGTGGTCCCAGGCATTCTTTGGCTTGTAGCTGCAGGGCAACTCTGTGACCACAGGCTCATCTTTCTTCTGTGTGTTTATCTTCCTGAATCTCTTCTCCCTTCTTACAAGAATATCACTCATGGTGAATTAGGGCCTACCCTAATAATGCCCTTAGCAGGGCTTCCTACTAGCTTAACAGATAACATTATCAGATAACCGTATTTCCAAACAAGGTCTCATTCACAGGTAGCTAAAGCTAGCCGCTAAGGTATCTTTATGGAGCCCTGAAGTCTATCCATACAATGGAACTGAGATTGAAGTATGGGTTAGAAGTGTTTTATTAGTGATAAACCCAGGTTCTCTCTCTGTGTATGATGTGTGCATATGTGATATTTTGTGGTTGTGTGTAGTGTTGTGTCTCTGCATGTGGTAGAGTGTGTTTTTATATGTGTGGTAGTTAGGCATTACTTTGCATTTGAGCTGTTATCCCGTCTGGGAAGGAATAAGTAGGAGTGGAGAGAGAGCAACACTACGTAATTAACTTGTCTGAATGAGGCTTTGACGTGACCATCTATCAAGGAAAGAAAGGTGACTGGGGACTGCTAAGAACCTTGATATTTATGGTGGAAGGCTGCCAGGCTGGCAGGAAATGGGAGGGCTGAGGAATTACCTGAACTGCTTCCTTCCGTCAGTGTGTGTTAGCAACAAGGCCAAAATATAAAGGGTGGTGTGTTTTCCTTTTGTGTTATAGTCACTATGGGAATGAGGTAGTCCCAGTAAATAGAAAGATTCCAGGTTGTTAGATGATGCGCTCAAGAAGGCAGGAGCCCCACTCTTCTGATGAGTCAACAGGAGCCACAGAGCTTCCCTTGCAGAAGTGAAAAGCAGAAAAGGGAGGTCTAACCCCACAAATCAAGAGAGTTCCTGGAGGTCTAATCCCACAAATCAAGGCAGTTTTGGTGGCCTAATCAGTAGGGAATTGTGTCGCTAACCATATTCTCTAGTGGTTGGGATCCACCAAGAACTCTGCAGGGGGAAAAAAGGTGTTGGAAAGTGACCTATGGGTTGGTTCTGACTTAATAGCATTGAGTCTGGACCTCACAAACAAACAAGATTAGCAAAGTAAAATGAAAATGTTCCTTTCTTTTTCATTTTGTAGATCTAGTATTAATGCTATTTATTTAAAGTACAAAGGAAGTCTGGAGGAAAGCATTAACATATCCTAATTTTGGGCATGTGGCCAGGAGAGACTAGTCCTTGGAGCAGGACAGTATGCTTGGTAGGGTGGAGAAGATCTCAGATGAGATGGATTGTTACAGTAGTTGGAATTAGTGAGACTGGCTCAGGACAGGGAAGGGTTCAGAGCTGCTGTACATAGAGTCGCTAAATGCTGCAGGCGATTCAATGGCACATAACAACAAAAACATACTCTATTGGTTGTTATTGGTTGTTTTTTTTATTTAAGCCTCATGTTTAGAGTCAACAAGGCCTCAGGGAGGGTCTTTGTATTTAAAAGTTGGTTGTTATTATATTTTGGAGGAATATTCTTATAAGTGGTACAGCACTCTCTTTTTTTTTCCCCAGACAATTCAGTCTTTATTTTTGAAAATAATTCTTTAGCTTTAACTTTCTTCCATGAAATTGAGGTCACACAACAAACAAAAGCACACATATCCTTCCCGACCTGCCATGTGCATCCTAACCTGTCAGGATGTGGGAAAGCATGGAGGGAGAGGGGCTGGGGCAGGGCTGCTGCGTGGCTAGAGCAGTCCTGGTCTTGACTACTCACATCACACTGAGGAAGGCATCAAATCCACAGCCCTCAGGTGGGAGCCTGTGCCTCACATTTCAAGGGAGGAAGGTACCCAAGAAGCTGATTGTCTCTTTCTACAAGGCAGCACCAAACCCTCCTCTAGGAGGAGGCACTGATGTTTACAGGAGGGGGAGCTGGAGACTAGAGTTTGCCTCTTTGAGGACAGGAGAAGGGTTGATCCTGCCGCAACTGAGGCTTTTTCCTTCCATCTCCTTCACATCCCAAAGCTAGTGAGGAGCTGAGGAAAGATTTTGCTTTCTTCCTTTAGCTTTTTATCTTAGAATCACTAATTGCTGGGCTGCCAAGAAAGATGAGAAGAGATCACAGGGATAAAAAGAGATGGGAAAAGCACCCAAGCAGAAGAGGAGAAAACAAGAAGAGGTGGCAGTAAACCTTGACAAGTCCACTCCAATTGTCAGCGGTGAAATCTGTGGTTTGTCTCAATCTGGCCACAAGTGTAGCTCTTTCTCACACACTCAAGTGGTGCCACCCACATTAGGGAAAGATGGGAAAGATACAGGGCAAGGGAGGAGGGATGAGACAACTCTGAAAGAGTCAGATAAGGAGAGAGGAGGTCTGGTTAAGAGAGCTAAGGTCACTAACCTCTCTGGAGATACCATAGACAAAAAGTCCCAACATGGAAGTTTCTGGACCCAGCAAGCCCAAGTCTCCCTCTACCACACAGTGGTTTCATGCCTATCACCTCCCAATATACCCCCGGAAAGAGTGCTCTGATCCGAGCCCCCTTGAGGATGGGAGAATAACCCTCACCCTATCATCTTGCATTCAAATGCCATTGTAAAAATAAAAATAAATGGACCCAAGACAAGAGACATACAGACAGGATGGCATGGCCCAGGACCTGTAGTTCTGTCTCTGCCTACGAATACAGCAAGAGAAGGGGACCAAAGAGACGGGCAGGTGGACTAATTCCAGCTAGGATCATAGCCCTCCCAGGTCTGTGGGGGTGCCAAGTGGACACGGCGGCCCCAAAACAGAAAACTGACAATGCCCCAGTAGCCAGCCCTGGGGACACCTGACTTGAGGTCATCCATGACACCCAGGGCCTTGGCAAAGGCCTTGAAGCTGTGTCTTCCAGTGTACTGTACCCACACCTCCCCCAGCTCCTTTCTCTCATTGGTCCTCACGTTCTCCACCTATAGTTGGGGAGCATCATAGACACGTGCAAGGAAATCTTGGTCATAAGTCTCCCGCTGTAGGTAGGACAGGTCCAGCTGGGTGAAGTGTACAAAGTGCTGGTTCAACTTAATGAATTTCAGATGCTGATCAAAGAACTGCCCATGGCTAACACCCTTAAGGCCAAAGGTCATTGTTCTTGAGATTTTAGGCCGCACACAGGCCCTCCCCTGTCGCTGCTCTGGCCTGCACATCCAGTTGTCCCAGAAGGCCATGGGCCACTTGCGTTCCAACTCAGCCCAGAGTTTGGCCAGCAATAGCCAGTCGAGGCCAGGGGGAAAGTCCGTACGGTAGGGCAACTCAGGCTTGCTTGAGTCCACTGTCTGTTCCTTGCCATTGTCATTCCAGGCTGGCACACACCAGAGCGAGGGGTCATTCCTCAGCATTGGGTAGGTAGCCTGGAAGTACTCAAAAACAGTCTGGTGTGACCTCCAGATCATCCTCAACCACTACAGCCACTGAGAATTTGAAATTGCGGAAGATCTGGCCCAGTGCCCAACGGTAATGCCTCGCGATCTTATAGTAGCCCTGGAACTTGCGGTGGTCGGGTGGCACAGCAATGTTGCTCAGGTCAGGCTGCCGTATGTGTGTGATGGCGCTGCCATAGAAGGCAATGACCTGGGCAGTCTCTTCATGCCCACAGTCCTGGCTTACAATAATGGGGAAATGTTCAGCTGAGGGGCGATAAATGCAGCAGCTTGTCCAGGCAGCGCCGAACAGTACTACGGTCACAGGCAATGACCAGGATGGGGATCACTGCTGGTAGCGGGGTCACAGGCACACGTGGTGGGGCAGGAGGGGCCGCAGTGGGCACTCTCAACCGCTGCCTCCACTGAGCATGGTGCTTTCTGATCTGCTGCAACAGCCCCTGTTGACGTTCCAACTCCACCTCAGCATCCTGGGCCAGGCGAATCACCTCACGGGTAAGGCTGGCAGGGTCATCATCAAGAGCACTGTCTGAGGGTGGCCTGCCAGGTGCTGGGCGTGTCCAGAAGAAGAGGAGCAGAAGGGCATTCCAGGCCACAAAGAGGATAGCGCCCCACAGCACAATCCCTGCAGACTGCTTTTTCAGCATCCTGGCCCCCACAGGGGAGGGCAGGGAAATGAGTAGGGCTCTGGGCTGCCCTCTGTATTCCTGGCTCACTTTCCCAACCTTCTGGGTCAGCGTTCTCCGGCTTCACAATCTGGAAGCAGCCATGCACCAGGCACATTATCAGGAAGGGCCAGTCCTTGGAAAAGAACATCATGCTCTGAGGGAAAACTCTTAAGACGAAATGACACAGTGAATAAAACAGGCGTAAGCAACGTGGAGATTGTGAGGATTTTGTTCTGTTGTTACAGGGTTGCTCTCTTCTCTTCTCTCAGTTGCACTCTGCAGATCGTCAAACCCCCATCCAGCACTACATTTCCAACGATGAGACTCCCAAATCTGATCCACAAAAGGAAGTGTTGCTTCTCTCCCCTTATCCAGTTCCAAAGTCCATGGCTGAGTGGATCTTGATGGGGAGGAGTCTGGGGGGAAAGGGGTGTGTCCAGGCCCCTCCCCCCCACTGCAAGCTTTAGTGTCCCTCCCAGGGGCCCATTACATCCTTTAGTTCAGTTGTCAAATTAAGCCCAAAGTCTGGTGATAGACAGATCCCAGGTATTAACCCATTTCTTGCTCAAGGAGGGGAAGTCATCCACTGCTTGGCCTGGCCCATCTGTCTTCTGCTCAGGATCACCAAAAGAAGCAGGCCTTAGAACCAGCATGGCCCTGGAGACTGACTTCTGTGTTAACCTGGGTCCCACCGCCACCTTTCAACTGGAAACCTAGGTCGGCACCGAGTTGGAGTCCAGGGCTGGGCCCAGTCCCCAACACCGGCCTGAACCCCACCCCTTCGAACCCCGGTGGCCTAGTACTCTTCTGTCAATATGCTGTACCAAGGAAACCTGGGGTAGCTGTGAACCTTGTGGCTTTGGGGTGTCAAACGGCATAACACTTACCCATGATAGACAGTGTTTGGTGGAGCTCCCAGTTTGAGGCAGGTTTGGAAGCAAGAGTGGCATCCACTTCCTAAACAGCATGCCTCTGGAAACTCTGTGAACTTTGATAAATGGTGATTGATGGTTGTGGAAGAGCTTCTGGCCTTTTGTTCATGAGGTCCCTGTGAGTCGTACTCAATTTGACGGCAATCAACAACAGCAATAACAACATCATTCCTCCACTCTGAGATATCACTTCCAACACTCTGAGGCATCACTTCTTCCCATGTATATTTCATATTACGGAACCATATGCCATGCACTATGTTGAGCAATGCATTTGTCATGTAAAAGGTTTCATTTCAGTAAAACCTCTTCATGGAGCATTGTATTATATAGTAAACTGTGTATCTTCAAAATGTATGTTGAAATCCTCACCCCATTCATGTGGATATTATCCTGTTTGAAAATATTTTTCTTTGTCATATTAAAGAAATAAGATCTGTGTAAAATGAATATAATCAAAATATAATCATTTCTGTGTAATAAAAGGAGCAAATTAGACACAGTTACACAGACACAAAAAAGACAGATACCCTGTATTGTCTATAAGCCAAAGAAGGAATCTATCTGACTGATGCCCTGATTTGGACTGTTAACCTCCAAAACTGTAAGATGATACATTTCTGCTCTTTAAAGCCACCCCCTCTGGTATCTTTGTGACAGGACTGGGAGACTAAGACAATAGATGTTGCATCATTCACTTTCTATTTCCAAACTCCGTGATCAATGCTCCATGAACCACCTGCTTCAGGCACTGACTTGCAGCTGTCCCAGTGCCAACGGTTCATCAATCAGAGGCAAAGTCCAGTTGAGCTGTGGTCGTTGTCATGGACCATGCAGGAAGGGTTGGTATCTGCACACTGCACAAGGAAACAGGTCCATCAGGTCCTTTATTCCACAGGTGTCTACTGAGCCCTGAGTATAGTCAAGTTCTGCCCAGGAGTCCAGGTGCAGACACAGACACAGACAAATTCAGACACACCATGATACACGGGATAATAATGCTCGAGAAGTGGAGAGTGATGTGAAAAAGGGGTTGTATAGACTGTAAGAGTGAAAAAAAATAAACAACAACAACAAAGGAAATAATTTTAAATAATAATAAGTGCTCCTGAAAAAATAAATTAGGGCAATGAGTGCAATTATGAGGAAGTATGAACAATATGCGTCAGGGTTGTATTTTCTCTCCATACTTATTTAATGTGTATGCTCTGCAAGACTCAATGAAGAGGAGAGTGGCATCAGAAATGTAGGGAGACTCATCAATATCCTGTGTTATGCAGATGACACAACCTTGCTTGCTGAAACTGAGGAGAGCCTGAAGCATTTGCTACATAGGGTCAAGGACCGTAGTCTGCAATATGGACTGAAGTTCAATATCCAGAAAATAAAGATTCTCACCACTGGGCCAATTGGCAGCATCATAATAGATGGAGAAAACATTGAAATTGTTAACAATTTCCGCTTACTTGGTTCCACAATCAACCCTCTTGGTACTAGCAGTCAGGAAATAGAAAGATGAATTACATTAGGAAAATCTGCTTTCAGGGACCTCTCTAGAGTATTGAAGAGCAACAATGTTAGTCTAGAGACTAAGGTATGCCTAATCCAGGCCATTGTCTTTGCAACTACTTGCTATGTATCAGAGAGCTGGACAATGACCAAAGATGACAGATGCAGGATTGATGTCTTTGAGTTCTGGTGCTGGAGAAGAGTACTAAACATATCATGGGCTGAGGGTGAAGCCAAGCTATTCCTTGGAGGCAAAGTTATTGAAGCTCCATCTCACATACTTAGGCCATGTTGCCATGAGGGATCAGTCCTTGGAGAAAAACATCATGCGTGGAAGGGTGGAACAGCATAGGAAAGGAAGACGCTGGATGAGATGGATTGATACAATAACTGAAGTAATGAGGGTAGGTGTGTCAGAGACAGTGAGATTGGCTCAGGATAGAGCAGAGTTCAAAGCTATTGTGCATAGGGTCACTATGAGTCATAGTTGACTCAATGGCACATTAAAACAATATAAAGGAGTCTTATACTTGTATCATCTGCATAATGTAGGTTGTTGATGAATCTTCTTCCAGTCAGGAAAAATGAAGTTTACCCTCTGTGAGATGGACTGACACAATAGTTACATTAGACTCCAACATATCAGTAATTATGAGAATGGCACAGGATCAGGCAAAGTTTGATTCTGTTACATGGAGTCATCCTGGGTTGGAACAGCTTTAAAGGCACCCAAAACAACAGTGATGTCTCAGGGAGGGGATTGTGAGCACTGAAGAGTCAGATTTGGTGGTGAACCAGACTTGAGTACATATCTGTGCTCATCCTACCATGTTGTACCTCTGCAGAAATTTCCTTCCTGCTCTGATGAAGGTACATTGCCACACTTGGTCAGATCTGTGATGCCTCTCTGGTCTCCTTTCCTGTAAATGAGCATGATACTGGTAGCCAGAGTCTTTCCACAGCATCCAAGTAGCATTGGGATACTCTAGGGACAGACACTTCTCAATCTGCTTTCCACAATCTTTTGTGTCCCTCAACTGAGATACTATCTTGCAGCCCATACGTACTTTCACTTGTGGGCATCGTGAGGTGTCAGAGAAAGGTCAATGAATACATTCAATGAAGTGAGCTGACAGTTATCTTAGCTCCTATGTATCCAAAACTGGGAGTTGAGGTGGAGTCATCTTGGTGCAGGAGAGTCCAGGCCCTCAATAAGGATGAACCATTTGGGGGGGTCCTAGGGGAAGGAAGGGGTTCTGAGGAGGCCTTACAATATCAGTTATCATGCACTGATTCTGACCCCATGATAGTGACCCCATGTGTGCAGAAAAGAGCTACATTCAATGGCTGGATTTTTGGAATGAAATCACAATGGTTTCTTCTGAAGTTCCTCTAATTGAATTTGAAGCACCAAACTTTTCATTAGCAGTTAAGGTCTTAATCATTCGTGCCACTCGGGAACAAAAGTCTGAATGTATTCCTGTGGGCTGACTAGAGCTAAGAGGCCTGACTAGAGGCTGCAATACTATATTTTTTCGCATGACTTGGGGCTTGAACAAACTCTTTGGACTTGTTCAACTTGTCTGAGCCCTGAATCATGGGCCCCTTCCCCTTTTTGCCACTTCACACTGCTTGCGTATATACCTCTTGTTCACCTCAGGAGCCACCTGCCCAAGCAGAACAAATACCAAATGGTGCTGGATTCAACTCAGGAACTCTGCTCCAAACTTGAGAAACTCAGATGTAAACTCCAAGGTTACTTTCTTCTGAAGCTTCCTCAAACCAATTGTAAAAATCCTCCAAAACTAAACCCAGCAGGAATGTAAGCCACCAGCTTGGAGCCTCTGTTTCCTGCCATGGTGTGGGATTTCTTTGTCTAGCACAACTAAACTTAAGAGACACTGGTCAAAAGAAAAATGTCAGCAGTCAACGTTTTTGGAATCACAGAAGCCAAGAAAGCTTAAGATACAAACTGTCAGATCATGGGTTGGACAATGGAAGATATTTTCTGAAGGGACTTGGTAGATGAGAAGGGTTTTCCTGGT
>NW_006399978.1:2414920-2453430 GCF_000299155.1 Elephantulus edwardii | reverse complement strand
GTGCGGTTGGCGCAGGATAGAGCAGGGTTTAGAGCTGTTGTGCATAGGGTCGCTATGAGTCGGAAACGACTCGATGGCACATAACAACAACAACATCCTTATATATCATGGGGCAAGAGTGGGCAGCCCTGTGCTTGGCCCTTCCTTCTTGGACCAGTGCCTATGATTTCCCACTGCACTGTGGGGTCACACTATGGGTTAACACAGCCACTTCATGCCTTTTCTATCTGTGAAAAGAATATGAGGCTCAAGGTAGTGGAGACATGAAAGTCAATACTGAGAACACACACTCACTCATTGAAGTTCTTGCAGTACTATGAATAACTGCCAAAAATGGAAATAGTCCACTTGTTTACTAACAGATGAACAGATGCACAAAATTAATCTGTAAGGAGAAAGGAACTTCTGATATATGTTATGACATGGATGAACCTTGAAAATATAATGCAGAGTGAAATATATCAGACACAAAAGGATAAATATTACGTGGGTTCTCGGGGGGGGGGCGCTTTGGTGGCCCAGGGGCAAGAAGCTGCACTACAATTCTGAAGATATGCAGTTTCTGGGGTTGTGTTTGTTGTGTGTTATAGTTCTCTCCTCCCCCCCCCAAATAGAGTAGCCCTGAGCCTTAGACTAAGGGTGGAGGCCTGCTAGAGGGTGTGGCTTCAAAATCCTGGAGGGCCCTTGGGCCTGCAGCCCTCATTTGTTAATTTTATAATGAATATTCTTTAAAAGACAGAGCAATAATTTTTCTTTTTGCTGTACGAAAGAACTTGGAGTTGCTGTGATGCTGAACACTGTTTCATATTCATGTCAAATACCATAATGATTATCCATTATGTACAATGTTCAGATGAACTTCCAGATTGATTCATGTTGGGAAGCAGGAGTGGCATCTACTTCCTAAACTAGATGCCTCTGGAAACTCTACAAACTCTCTAAGCTCTCTAAATGTACAGAAATAATGTTAATTATAGAACAGAGTTCAAGTCTTTTGTGCATAGCTTACTCTGAGTCATATTCAACTTGACGACACTTAACCACTGCTAAATGATACTAGTGCTGTTATATCTGGAGGAACATTTTTCCACTTTGCACATCACTCTATGTCAATGTGCTGTATGAAGTAACTTGCGTTTGCTGTGATGCTGAACCTTGTTCCATGGTTTCCCATTGTGGACAGTGTTTGGTGGAGCTCCCAGTTGTAAAACAGGTTTGGAAGCGGAAGTGACATCCACTTTCTAAACCACATGCCTCTGGAAACTCTACAAACTTGGAGAAATGACGATGATTATAAAAAGACATTACGTTTTTTTGTTCACAGAGTTGCTATAAGTCATCCTTGACTCTATGGCAATCAACAACAATAATGTAGATAGAGAAAAGATTTCTGTTGTCAATGATTTAATCTTGCTTGGATCCAGATTCAACATCCTTAGTACTGGCAGTCAAGAAATCAAAAGACATGTTTTATTGGCAAAATCTGTTGTCAGAGACCTTCCAAAGTGTTAAGGAGTGAAGATGGTAGCTTAAAGACAAAGGTGCACCTGAGTAATGTCATGGTCTTTTCAATTACTTGCTATGCATCTGAAAGTTGAACAATGACTAGGGATGACAGAATACAAATCAATGGGATTGAGTTTTGGTGTTGAAGAAGAGTACTGAATATCTTGGGGACTGTCAAAGGAACACACAAACATGTCCTGGAGAAAGTGCAAGGATGGTGAAACTTTGTCTCCCTTATTTTGAGAATGTTGGTAAGAAGGGCCAGTCCTTGGAAAAAGAACTTGGAACACTTTTTCCAGGCATAATTGCTTGGAAATGTGGAGGGTCAGTGAAAGAAAAGAAGATTGTCAGCAAGGTCAATTGACATAGTGACTGTAACAATAAGTAAGCAAAAGTATACCAGAGACAGTGACAGCAGTGCAGGATGGGGCAAGGCTCAGATCCATCGTTCATAAGGTCACTATGAATTGTAGCTGAATCTACAGCACCTAACATTGACAATGCTCCAGAGGCTTGAGAAAGGTGGCCTGTGGGGTGGAATGAGGAATACAGGACACAGTTTCTGGTTGGGATAAAAAAAGCTTTGGACTTAATGATAATGATGGTTGTACAACATAGTAAACGTGATTAACATCACTGGGTTGTTTGCTTAAACTAGTTTAAAATGGCAAATATTGTGATATGTAAATTTTGCCACAATAAAAATTTTTATAAAAAGAAAGCATTGTTGTAGAAAATTCAGTGCCTAGATTTCCAACCCCTTTTCTATATGTCCTCCCTTCAAATTCTGGGAGTACGCTTTGCAGGTGTGGATTTTCCCTGAATCAGAATCAGCCCCATGGCACAACAATGATGACCCTGAGGCCCATGTGTCCTGTCCAAAGACAATTGGGACATGTGAGGAGAAAGTGGACCGGCTCTGAAGCAGCTTAGAAGGAAAGTACCTCAGGGCCCGCACCTCAGAACAGGATTTCCCATCAACAGACTGCTGAAACATGGGCTGCTGGAAGGGAAGCTGTTGGGGTCCTGGACATGTCAACCACATAAGCGAGAATCTACCACATGCACACAAACAATTTGTGGTCATGCACATACTGACTCCACATGTACACATGCAACTGAAGACAGAAACACAAAGACTTTCATGCACTACATACATCACAGGGAGCTCTGTTGAGTAGTTGGTAGGAACTCTCTGGGCCTGAATCCACGGTGATGTAGAGGAAGAAAGATAGGCAATCTCCTCTCATGCTATTTATAGTCTGAAAATCTGCTGAAGGTCAGCTTTGTGTCAGTTCTGATTCAACAGCAATGAGTGAATTTTATATATATCACACTCCTCCTATGTGTATGTACCTGCTACAGACATAACAGAGGGTCAAAGAAACACACACAGCCCCCACAGACATGCATACAACCATAGACACACACAGTTTAGCACACATGATACACATCACACACGTGAACCTGCCACACACTTGAGCAGTCCTAGGAGCACATTTGCCACATGGCTACAAATGCAAACATAGACAGAAGCACACAAACACATATCCTCCCCATGTATAAACCTACCACACACAACACTGTCTTAGAAACACAGGTAGAGACACACACACACAGACCAACCAGGCCCACACTTGCAATTTCCTTCAAGACAGAAACATACACCACGGGGAAACAGAAACGGAGATAACTTATCTAGCCATGAAGGCCCAGCTGGACCTCCAGGAGAGACAGGGGTCAGTGGTCCTGGGTGGCTGGAAGTTCTTAGGAGAGCAGCACCCAGGGTCAAAGAGGGCTGGCCTTCTCTCACTTTCTCCTGGGACCTGGGGGAAGGGTCTTGAGGAGAGTAGCCTTAGTGGAAGAATCTTTCCCTGTGGAAAATTGGCAGGAAGTGAGAATAAAGGTGGCCACCTGAGGCTTTGCAGGGCTCAGGGCCCGCTTGACAGGTGCAATCTCAAGAGGAGGCGGGTTGATGAGGCTGGAGGGTGCCCCACGGAGAGGTGGGATCTGCAGGAGACACTACCTTGGGTCCTGGAGCCCAGGAAGGGGGCGAAGCTGGCTGGGCTGCCGCAGCCACTTTCCTAGTTCCTTCTCTGGCCGTAGTCTCTTGATTGTAAACATCTTGGTTCAAATCACCTGCCTCCCTGCAGTCACCACCAGATTAATGGTTTGGGGATATATCCTCCGGGCCTAGGCTGACGCTTCCAGGAGTAAACGCGCGTGCACTTGCCTCCTGCAGCCGTCCGTGCCAGTCCAAGGACCATCCGGGTCCCCTAGTTAGCACTGTCCCCCTAGATTAGCAATGTCTGGGGACGAGGTGCCTTCGGCCGCGCGCTCTGGAAACATCTCGGGTTGGGGCGCGTTACTGTCAAGACACATTGGCGCCTCACTCGGAGCTCCCTGCGCCGCGGTCCCTCTCCTGGTCTGCATCCACCTGTCTATCACCGCCACCCGAAGCCTCAGGCCTCTGTACCCCAGTTTATGTCCGGCCCACCGCCTGGGCGCCCGCCTCTCGCCCGTCGTCCCACCTCCTCCAGCTCCCACCGTGGCAGGCCGGTCAGTGCGCCCACTCATTGCCCCGCCCATCACTGGGGCCGACCCGCCCCCCAGGGCCACTCGGTCGGTCCGCCCGCTCATTGCCCGGCTCCTGCCGGATTGGCCCTAGCTTCCCTGTCCTTCTCCCCCACCTCCCCACCCGGCACTGAGGCCCATCGCCCCGCCCTCTGCTCTTCGCTCCGCCCCCTACCCACCGCCCCGCCCCTGCCCGCTCCCGGCCGCTGCTGCCCGAGCGCGGTGGGCCGAGCGGGCGCACCGCGGCCGAGGGCGAGCATCCCGCGGCGCAGACGGTCTGGCTGGAGGAGCATGGCGCTGAGGTGAGGCCCCGTGCGCGCCCGGGCGGGAGGCGGGAGGGGTGGCGGGGACCCCTGCGGTGCCCTGACCTGTGGCCTCTCGCCCGCAGGTGGCTGCATCCGCGGCGGGGGCGGCTCCTGGACATGCTGGCCTCTTTGCTCCTGCTGCTCGGAGCTCACGCTGCCTCTGCGGAACCAGGTAAAACTGCGGGCTCGCGCGGGCCGGGACGCGCAGGGTTGCCGCCGCGCGAGTCCCTCCGGCTCTCCTGTTGCCCTTTGTGCGGCTCCCGTCCATTTACCCCTCCCACCCCCCGGTGGCCCCTCATTGCGCCCACTTCTTTCTCGGGAAGTAACTACGATCGCGGGAACCCGGCGACCTCGACTTGCCCACACGCGCGCAGGTGGCTCTCGGGCAGCGGCCGAAGGGCGGGCGGCGGGGGCGCAGCGCCGGCCTGGGAGGACCGAGAAGACCGCCGGGGGTCCCGCGCCCCGCCATCGCGCCCAGCAGCCCCATTCATTCTTCCGAGGGCGCGCTGTGGGGGCGGAGGGGGAGGGTTCGCGCCCGCGCCGCGCGCCGCTGGGGGCCAGGTGCCCTCGAGTCCTGCGGAGCTAGCCGTGCGAGGTCTCTCCGAGTTCCCGACCCCTCGGGTGGGGACCTCACTTCAGTGAGTCCTCAGAGAGTTGGTACCTTTGGCCTCTGACCGGCGAGGTCCGAGGGCTCTGTGGTCGCGATAGTGGTGGGGGCCCCTCCCCGCGGGGCGTCCGCTGCCGGCGCGCAGGCCTGTGTCACTCGCTGGCACTCGCCTCGCTGTCTCCTCTGGGCTCCCCGCGCCGCCGTCCCAGCGGGTCCCCGGAGTGGACCAGACCGGGTCTTGCAGGTCCGCCAGGAAAATAGTGACTTTGCAGCCGGCGAGGCCGGCGCTGCGGGCTTCCCAGGGCTCGGCTCCCTGGTCGCCGGGCGGGCCAGCCTTTGTGCGGCTGCCAGGCCTGTCCCCGCGCCCGCCGCCGCGGTGTCGGGTTCGCGCGGTCCCCTTTGATGCCGCCGATCGCCCAGCGGCCCTTCCGGAGAACAATGCTGCGGACTCCGCGCTCCTCGCGTGGATCGCACGTCGGAGGGCCCCGCGTGGGGCGCTCCCCTACACCTGGCTGCCGTTTAAACTTGTTACCGTGAACTTCTGCGGACCCCTTGCCCAGCCACGCGGCGGCCGATCCTCGTCGTGCTCTACAAACCCAACAAAGGCCCCTCGAGGAGGAGCTGGCCCTGGGAGGGTGGGGTCGAGACACCGCTGTGGAAAGCACCCCCAGCCCGCCACCCCCTGACTCTCTCACCCCGAGACCTGTTGAATAATCTCAGGTAAAAATAGACTGCGCGTCCCCGAGGACCGCAAAAAGGGGCCCTCTTCTGGAGGGGGAAACACCTACTTACCCTGCTGGAGAGGGAAGAGGGAAGATAAAGCGAGAGAATGATTCCCAGGCAAGAAATTACAACTTGTTTCACTGTGAATTCAGCTGCCAGGTTAAATATTAGCATCGACTTTTTAAAAAGTAACCACCTCACAAACAGATATGCTGACAAACAGCAGATAAATTCCTCACTTAATTGTGTTATCTGTGGAGGGTGACACAAGAATCTCTGCAGGGAGATAGATGCTTATCCTCAGGGTACTCGGTCACTGGTACAGTACAGCCTTGGTACAGCTTTATGACCTACCACGGGGTCTCACTGGGCTTCAGCAGACCTGGCTCAGACCTGCGCTGCATGTGCAGGGGTTTGTGATCGTGAAGCCTCCTTGATAGGGACAGACTACAGAGGAGTAAAGACCCTGGTGTGTCTGGCTCCCAGCCAAAGGACTTGTGTTAAGAGGGAGAAATTGAAAGCCGTTCCTTTATTGGAGTAGGAAAAAAAAATACCATCCACAATGTAACATCTGAGAGATGTTAAAAGGGAGTTAAAGTTAATGCAAACTTGAGCAAAGTGGTGTGTGTCCTTTCTCTTGTCCCAGAAGTGGCTGCCGGCTGCCATGGGTTTGCCCTCTGGGACAGGAAGGCCCCTTCCCAGGGGTCTAGTGTGGAATGTGCTGCTTCTGTATCACAAGAGATGGAAGCAGGAAGCTGCCTCCACTAGGGGGGAGGGAGACTTGCCTGTGCTACTCACCTCCGCCCTCCCGCTTCACTGTCCCAGTCTCACCCCCACCCTCGTGTGCGGCAGGAACAGACTCTGGTACCCTGTGCTCCATCAAGGTGACCCCCAGACTCAAATGCCTGTGCCACTTGGTCTCTGTTCCGTGCTGTGTGTAAAATCATGACTTAGCAGTGACTCATGAAAAAACAGCATTTCCACGCCCCCCCCCCCCCTTTAAAAATCACTCTTGGGAATCAAAGGCATGGGACCTAGTTTACTGACTGGCACATTTCTCCCTCACCAGAAATGATGCACTAGCCTTCATGGGTACTGTATCACCACCGCCCTGGGCATGGAGTTATCTTCTGCCCATGGTGCCCATGTATATCAGAGTAGGACTGTGCCCCACAGGGCTTTCAATCACTGGTTTTCCACACGTGTACTGCCAGGTCTTTCTTCCTAGGTTCTGGTGCGCAAACTCAAACCTCCAGTTTTTTAAATTGTAGTCAAATGTGTAACTATTTGCACCAGCTAGGGATTCCGTACTGCACTGATCCTAAAAAAAAAAAAAAAAAAAGGAAAAAAGGACCAGTCAATGTAATTTGGAAGCTGTGGGTGACTTTTATGAATTTCCTCAAAATCAGAAACTCAGTTTAGCCACAAGTGGATAAATTGCAATCTTGAGAAATGGGCAGGAATAGTGGAAGCAGGTGGGAAGGCTCCTCCTATAGGCAAAGTAGACTGGCTGTCTCTGGCTTCACTGGCTTATTGGGCTGAGCTCACCTGAGACCTGAGACTCATTCCAAGGGGCCTTCTTCTGGCTCTAGCCTCAATTTCCATGGCAGTCACACAGGTGACTGAGGAGCTCATTCATATGTTAAGTGACAATGAGATGCATGTTCACCATGTTCCTCATCAGGCCAACAGGGGAGCAAGGATCTCACAGAGTTTGGTGGACGGTCACCTCCTCTTCCCAGCCTTCTGTCTGACCTGTCTGTCCAGTGCCTTAGTGCTGGCTTCAGACTTGTCATCTGTAAAATTGAGGTCACAGTCCTCTCCCACTTCTTGGGGCTGGAGTTTGCATTCAAGACATGCGAGTGCACCTAATGCTATTAGGCTCCTTATTCTTTGGAGATAGATCCACACCTCCTAGAGTGAGAGGGTAGAATTGTTGTGGGCCTCCTGGTGTGAACCTCCTTGAGTGGCCTCTGCCTCCCCCTCCCAGACCCTCTCCAGCTGTGCTTTGGTTTGACCTCCATTTTTTGCCTTGGATTTGGTATCCTCTCTGGAACATTGAGAAATCTATTTCCTTAAAGTCATCTCAGATACAGTGACCCTATGGGGTAGAGTAGGGCCATCCTACAGAATGTTCAAGGCTGTCACAGGTGTGGACTGCACACCTTTCAGGTAGCAGCTATGTGCTTACCACTGTGCCCGGGATGCTTCCTTTCAGTCTTTCTAGGAATCATTCCTTCTGGGAAAAGAAAGTAAACTAGTGGCATAATTGACTTGCACTGATAGTCTTGTTTTGGCGTCGTTTTGTTTTTGTGGATTGTGAGGACTCAATGGAAGACTGTCCTCTGTCAATTGGTCAGCAAAGTGAAGGAAGCCAATCCCTCCTGTCACAACGGAGCTGTCTCCCAAGGTGGTGATCCAGTCCCACCAGGGGCGTCAGAGCCCACTATCCCCTAGCTAGGTGGGGTGCATGCTGTCGCCTTCAATGCCCCTCTCTTGGTGGAGGTTTGTGGCTTCCCCTGTGCTTTAGGAAGGTCTGTCAGTCAGCATGTGAGGGTCAAGGCAGAGAAAGACCAGGTCAATTGGCTAATGTAAGAGCATCTCTATACCAGGTTATGGGTGCTTGTCACCACCCCAGGAGGACCCAGAATCTCATTCTGCCCCCTCTCCATCTTGCTTTGTGCTCTGTCCAGCATTGACTCAGAATCCAGGAGTTTCAAAGCTCTCAGCTGCCCATGGCTCAAAGCCAAGTCCCCGCCTCTCTCACCATCAGAGGGGGCTCACAGTTCCTTAGTGGGCCCACAGGAGTTGGGCTTTACGTGGCATACCCAGAGCTGTGGTGGTATAGTTCACAAGGACTTGCGCTGCTAACCCAAAGTACCTCTCTAGCAGTTCAAATCTACCAGCTGCTCTTAGGGAGAAACATGGACAGTCTCCTCCTAAAACTGGCTCAGCTGTGAGTTGGTTCCCTGTTGATGACAATGAGTAAGAATGAGACATACTCAAGACCATTTGGTCCCCAAGTGTCCGTGCATGCCTGTGGGGTAACCATGCCACCTAGGTAGTAATGAACTCTAAGTGATGGGAACGAGGTCTTCCAGAAAAGATGCTGCTATTTCCAAGCACGAGCCACTGCCCAGGCTCACCTACTCAGAGTCTTCAGGGTTCTTGTGCAGGGGCCTCATAAGATAGTTTTGGATTTCAGTAAAACTTGTTTTTCAGGGCCTGCCCGCTTTCCTTTAAAAGAAAGAGGGGAGAGGGGAAAGTCCTGAGCAGGGAAACCTGGAAGGAGTGTAACTAATATGCCCCCAGAGTGCAGACAGAGGATGCTGGATGGGAGGGTGGGGGAGCCCATGGGCTCCAGCAGAAAGGCAGGGTGAGCCCTACTTCACCAATATTTCACTTAAAAAAATGCACATGTGCACACATTTTGACCACAAGGGCTTGTACACATGTAAATACACACACTTAGGCACATATGTTCACATAAAAATACTTGTGTTCATACAAGCATACATGTAAACAGATGCACATGAATAAATATATGTAGACACATGCACACATCAGTGTGTGTGCACACGAGTGCACATATGAACACGCAAACACATGTTCACACCCATCTATAGACACAGGAGCAATCAGTGCAGCCTTCACGTACACGTGAACATACATGCATGCGTGTGCACACACATGCTCACCTTTTTGGTCAAAGTGTTTGGTATTTCTCTTCATCAGATTGTTGGAAAGGCCTGTTTCTCAGGGCTCATGGGAGAGCTGAGGGGTCCTGAGTGGGATGTCTGTCTACTTTGTCCCTGGTATGCATGATGGCACTGCCTTGAAAAGGAATTAATGGGCAAATTACAGGCTTGGGTTAGAGGGCTACAGCCCCTCATGGAGCCCAAAGAGAGGATCCCCTATGAGGCCCCCACTTCAGCTTGATTGTCTGGGGCAGCTTCTCCTCAAGAAGTTGCTATCCTTTCCCAGGCAGTGCTGACTCTCCATGCTCCTGAGGCCTGGGCATAATGGGCCCCTCCAGGTATGTGATGATGGTGTGCATTTCGTAGACTTTCTGGTCTCAATCTTGAACTCTCCAGATGAAGAAAGGCCTAGGCACCTCCCAGGATCTCACAGCTGCTGGGAGATGGAGTAGGGATAGCGGGTGGGTAAACCCAGCCCTTTTGAGCCCACCTGCCATGATCTTCCTCTCTTCTAGTCTGAGAGCTGCTGGAGAGGGATGCGTCACCCAGAGTAAAACCTCTGTGACTAGTGCCCACCCAGCACTCAGGTCAGGTGAGAAGGCTGCTGCCATCATGGCCTCGCTCACACCAGAGAACACAAGAGAGTCTGCTGCTGACTTCAGCTCTGGTTGAGAAGTGTCAGAGACATGGATCTGTAAGGATGCCTCTTACCTGGACGGTGAACCTGCCTAAGCGTGATATGATGCACCTGACATTGGTCAAGTAGGAGATATCACAGGTTCTAAAAGGTGAATTTCCCCAAACGTGGAAGTGCCAGTGGTGATCACTCACTCACTCACTGCCATCAAGTCAGAACCAGCTCATGGCTGACCCTCTTGTGGGTTTTTGGAAGCTGTAAATCACCCCAGAGGTTGCCTGTCTTGGTGGATTTAAACCTCCAGAGAGGCACTCCCTTCAGGTTAGCAGGGCAACCACCTATGGACTATGCCACCAAATTGCAAGAAATAGCATTTTAACTTGCTTATAAGGTGATTAAATTTGATACAGCTGAAATGCAGCAGCTGAAAATGAGAATGGAGACAGTTGGTGGGAGGGTATGAGCTCGTGGACTCATTCTGCTTACCTGGGTAGATCATGTGTGTATCATGTGTGTTTTCTGTACCCCATGGACCTCTTCATCCTGGTGGTTTGAGATCTGTGACTAGTCCTTTCCTTTTGAGCTCCAGCCTTGCAGTAACCCAGCACTGGGGTGTTCACCTCAGGCCCAGACTCTCCCAGGGCAGCAGACTGCTCGCACAGGCTTTGCTCTCTGCACCCGGTCCCTGTGTGCAAACCTTGCTCTTCTGCTAATGACTCTAGTCACTTCCACTTCCGTCATTTACCCTGAGGCAGAACTAGCTCCCTCTTACCTGGCCTGCTGTGAGGCGCACTTGGGGATTCACATCATACATTGCATTTTTTTGCAACATGTGCTGTATGTATCTTTATAGCACCTTCATATGTACCTTCATATAACGCATCACCATATATCATATTTACACATCATATATTGTGTCTTTACAACATATACTGTATCTTTATACCACCCAATGTTTGATTCTTCACATCACATTCTGGATCTATATGAGAAATGTTATTAGGTACCACAGAGTTGGAACCCACCCAGAACTGACCATCCACTGTGTATCCAGATGCTGTTAATTGTATGAATGGAGATTGCACATCTTCCTCCTGCAGAGCAGTTGGTGAATTCGAGTTGCATGCCTTTGGTTTGGCTGATTTGAACTGTGTGCCTGCATACTTCCTTACCACTAGGTCACCTGAGCTCCGGGAAAGGGGGAGAGAGAGAGAGAGAGAGATATAAATTTTTACAATATCCACTGACTGCATCTTTATGTCACATTCTTAATTTATAATGTATACTGTACATGGTATTTTTTCACCATACATTGCATCTTTACACTGTTTAATATATCTTACATCATACTTTGTCTTTACACAATGCATTGTATTTGTATACCATTGTATATTATATTATGTGAGCAGAAAACTTTGCTGTTTTGCCCCAGAGCCAACAGGTAGAGGCGTGGTACCAGCTGACCTGTGGGGATCACTCACACGATGGCTGTGGGTGCACAGAGCTGTCAGAAGGGGCTTTTGATCATGAGTGCGCTGAGTCACACTGAAATTAGAGGCTGCAGGGCAAAGCGTCCGCGTTCCCTGCCTGTCTGTAGCCCTGCCTGTCTGTAGGAACCTGCTTTCCATCTCCAGCTCTGCCGGCAGAGGCAAGCCTGAGCCTGGCAGACCTGTCTGTCTGCAGCAGAGGCTAAGAAAGGAGAACCTGTTGGCAGACCCATACATCCCTCTGAAATTTACTGCCAGCAGACAGGCTCACTTCCCCAGTTATATTTAAAGTCATTCATACTAGGGGGATGGGGTCTTATGAGGAGTTAGGACAGGGCAGTGCACTGGGACTAGGTTGGGGTAACCAGCAGGGTGCTTGGCTATCCCCTGGTTCAGAAGACCAGGAGACCACGTGATGATTGTGGGCCGATGGGTGAAAGTTGACTTGTATAAGATGCTCGTCAGAAAGAAATGGGTCAGGCAAAAGGATGGGAAGAGGATTCCATGACAAAGGAGCTTGATGGTGGCTTATAGTTACAGAGCTTAGGTTTAATCTTTGCAGATAACATGTGCTTTTTGTTGCCTGAAGTCTTCATTTTTACATTTCTTGCTCCGTTCCCATAAATTCAGAATATCCCTGATTTAACACCTTTCCTTGAATCTGTGTTCAGAAACCTTTAGGTTAGTACCAGATTTCCGCAATTGAGCCTCCTCTACTCGCAGAGAACCTGCTCGTGCAGATAGTCCACAGGGAAAACAAGAGATGCCCTTTTATTTTAGGATGAGCTGATCAGATATGTAAGCAGGGATGGGACCCGGGACCTGTCCTGGAGTTGGGCTGACTTACGCCTTTGTGCCAGGTAGAGTGAACTGCTCCTGCCCTGAGAACAGGAAGGGGCTCAATTTGTCTACTTGAGTGGCCACAGCTGGACACACTTGCAGGGAGCTGGATCTCAGAGCATCGAGGACTGATCTGTGTTTCCAGCTAGGAAAGCAGAGGACTTGACTTTGTGAAGAAGCCCTCTCATGTGGACACTGCCTTGACCTTCAGGAGGGATGTTATCTATCACATGGCAAGGCATGATTGATGGGGTACAGTCCAGGATCCTGAGCAAGTCAGTGGCCGAGATGCAAAAAAGCCCAGCACAGTTGAGGACCCAGCACAGTTCTGGGCCTGGTGCAGAGGGAGAGGGTTATCTGATGTGTCCTGCCTTCTGCTGGGGTCTTTTTGTCTTGGCTAGCCAAGTGACCCTTCAGAGACAGTGTTTTTTACCTTTTCCAGGGATGAAGAGGCTTATGAGTGGGAGACAGATGATTGGGGATCTTTGGAAAGTTCCCCCAGATGATCCCTCTCCAAGAGGTATGAGGAAGTACTATGAAGCGAGTCCAGCCACATGGCCTCTTGTACATTCTCTCATGGACTAACTTTCATATGTGCATATTGATGCCTTTGAACTGTGGTGTTGGAGAAGAGTGATGAATATCCCAAGGACTACCAAAAGAACAAACAGATGTCTTGGAGAAGGTGTAGCCAGAGTGCTCCTTGGAGGTAAAAATGGTAAAATGTCATCTCACGTACTTTGAGCATGTTGCTAGGAGAGGCTATTCCTTGGAAAAGGACATCATGCTTGTAAAGGTGGAGGGGCAGCAAAGAAGAGGAAGACCTTCAACCAGGATTGACACAATGACTTCAGCAATGGGGTGTGAAGACAGCATGGGATAGGACAGGGTTCAGAGCTGTTGTTCAGTGTCGTTTTGAGTCATACTCGAGTCAACAAAATCTAACAACAACTACAACAACAATGTAGTGAAACTTCATCTCACATACTTTGGGTATGTTGTTAGGAGGGGCCATTCTTTGGAAAAAGTTATCATGCTTGCAAAGGTAAAAAAGCAAAGACCCTCAATGAGATGAACTGACATAATGACTGTAGCAGTGGGCTCAAGTATATCAGAGATGCTGAGGGCGGCACAGGACAGGACAGGGTTCAGGTCCATTCAGAGCATCCATAGAAGTACTCTATCCAACAATACCTAACAAGAACAACAATATGCAAGACCAGAAGGCAAGGTTAACATGAGAGTGTTTTCTGAACCCACAGTTTTGGTGAGAGGGATCCAGATGCAAGAGCAAAAGGAGATACTGAAACCTCCCCACTGTTGCCCAGCAGGCCAAGGACACTGGAGGTGCCTGGCTCCACTTTGGTCCTTGTCTGCTTCCTGCCCTCTGCCTCCTCAACCCCAGGGCTGGGGTTGAATGGTATGTGGGGGAGGTAGAGTTGGAGACCTTGAGGAGAGGGAGGACGCCTCTCCAGATATGGGCAATATTAATCTACTGGCAACCTCCACTCCGTTCCACCAGGCTGGGCAGTGCTGCTTGAGGCCTGCTGCAAATTTGACAAATGAAAAAATACTCTCAGTGTTGTGTTTTTGTTAATTGTTTGGTCTCTGGGGTGGGGCGTAAATAGTTCTAATGTGTTAATTGTCCATTTGTTCATTTCACTTTTTCTGCCCCTTGACTGTTTCTCTGTTAGGTCCTTCATGTCTCCTCATTACTTAATAAGGAAACATATCTTTTCCTTTATCTGGAGTTCTCTTAGTGGTATCAGCTCATGTTTGTCATATTTTATATACATTTCTAGCTTGCAGTTAGCCTTTTAATTCAGGATATAGTATTACTTAGACCATGAAGGATTTATTGAATTTATATCGTTTTTTATGGGCTCCTACATGTCCCTTTTGTGGCAAGACAGTGAAAGGAAGAAAGTAGCTAGGGGGTAGGGAGCCTACAGCCAGGACGGGCCCCTTTGGAGCCTGTGCTTGTTCATTGTGTTTGAGGGGGGCAAGGGAGTCTGGTGGCCCAGTGGCAAGAAACTTCACTGCAATCCAGAAGTCGTGTGGTTCGAATCCACCAGTCGCTCTGTGGGAGAAGGATGGCATTCTCCTCCCGAGTGATTAACTGCTTCTGAAAACCTGCTGGAGGGTCAGCTGTGAGTCAGTTCTGACTCTGCCAGCACACAACAACAACAGTGGAGGCTCAGTGGTAGAATCCTCACCTCCCATGGGGGAGCCATGAATTCAATTTCTGACAGGTGCACCTTTTGTGTAGTCACAGTTGTCTGTCACTGGAAGCTTGTGTTATGATACTGAATAAGCTTCAGTAGAGCTTCCAGAGTAAGGCAGAAAAGGAAGAAAGTCCTGGTGATCTATTTTGAAATAGCACAACTATGTATAATTGTCCAGGAGGGTGACATTAGATCAAGCAGTGTTTCCTTTGGTCATGTGTGGAGTTGAGTGAGCTGGGAGCTGGTTCCACAGCAGCCGACCAGAGGCTGATCCCAGGAGGCTGTCTGGAAACTCCCACAAAGGCTAGGGCTGTGTTCTTTGACTGGGAGCCAGTTCCCCTGGCTCCTGGACTTGAGGCCTTGGGCTTCTTGGTCTTACCAGTGCGTGGTCTGACTAGGAGTTTAAAGGAAACTCCTGGCTTCCTTTTCTCCTCTTTCACCTCAGTCTTTTAACTAGCAAGAAACTGTTTTTAATCTTGTCTCTGCAAAAACACCGAACCCTTCTCTGGCCCCTGCTCAGAGTGCAGAAGAGGATGGAGCCCTGCAGCCACTCTGGCCCGACTGCCACCCCGACAGCCCCCTCTAGGCCACAGACTCCTTGTTAGATGTATTGGCTCCAGCACAGGTGGCCTCCCCGGCTTTAAAGGCAGTGGCCCCAGGAAAGGAGCACTGTTGATGGAGCCAGAGAGCTGCTGCTTCTAAATGTCATCCCAGCTAAACAGCTGGGAATGATCTGGGCTGCAGGTGCCTCCTGCCTCCTCAGGATACCCACAGTGGGTGCCACACTGAACTCCAAACTCTGCCCCAGCAGGTGCTGAGGAGGGGAAGGCCCTTTTAGAGCCCATACCACCTTCCCAGCCCTGTGTGGCCTTGTGGCCTCTTGTTCCCAAGTGTTGATCTTCACTCTTCCTCCTCACATCAACCTTCATCTTCTGTCTCTTGAGGGGACGTTGTGCACCCACAGCTGGTGGAGCGCTGGCAGTGCCTCTAGTAGGTCTCAGCCCTGGCTCCTTGATGATGCTTTGGGGGACTCATCGTGCCCCTAGGTCCATGATCTTCCTATTTCCTGACTGAATTGGGTACCTCCTCCAGTAGAGCACACAGGGTCTGGCCACCACGGTTACCATTCATAATTTCAGATTCCGGAGTAATTGAGAAAACTAACAAAGATTTGAGACTAGAAAGAAAAACCTGCCCTTCGTTCGCAGTCTCTCCTCTCGTTGTGGGGACAACCTGAAGTGTCAGCCCTGAGCCACCTCCTCCCCATCTGCTCCACCCCTGCACAGGCCCTGCATTGGGTGGTCCCCTCAGGAAGGAGACCCCCTGGCACATTCCAGCCCACCCTGTGAGCACTCAAGAGGCTAGGCTAATGTTTTTGGTGCCTTGTCATCATGTTTGAAAAACAAGTTGAAAAATATCTCACATAGACCCAACTCCCAGAGGCATAAGTGGTGGGCCAAATGTGTCCCCCTTGAGATGCTCATGTTGATGCTTATATGGTGAAAAGGATGTTGCAGCTGGGATTAAGTGAAGAACCTTAGATGCTGGGGATGGGGTAGGGTCGGTATCATGACTTACTCAGGTCATCACAAAGATCATTTTAAGAAAGAGACAGGAGGAGCAGTCAGAGAATAAGAGGGCAACAGAGCAGAGAGGAAGAGGCTGGAAGAGGCTTCCCTGAAACAACCCAGGTGCCCATCAACAAACGAATGGATAGAGAAATTGTGGTATGTTCACACAATAGAATACTACGCTGCATTGAAAAATAAGGAACTCATGCAATATTATTCAAAATGGGTGAGCCTGGAGGACATTATGCTGAGTGAAATATCTCAGTCGCAAAAGGACAAATATTGCATGGTGCCACTGCTGTAAAATGGGACTGATATCAGGGTTGGGGCAAGACTGAGAAAAACTGGATAAATTGTGTACACTGCACTGAAACAGATGAGGGAGAGAATAATTTAAAAGTGATGTATGATAGGGTATTATGGTTATCACAAGAGTCCACAATTAAGGTTGCATAGTGGAATGCACTTGGAGGGCGGGAGGGGTGGGGGGGATTGTGTAACAGGGAGGAAGTGTTTCTTTTACTTTTAAAAGAGAGGAATGAACTCGGGGAAGGAGGGAGAGTGCTGGGCGGGGAGAGAAGTGCAGCAATGAATGAATGGAAATCCAAAATCTCTGTAAATGTTCATTAAGAGAAGTGCAGCAATGAATGAATGGAAATCCAAAATCTCTGTAAATGTTCATTAAAATTATTAAAAAAAAAAAGAGGCTTCCCTGCTGGCTTTGAGATGGAGAAAGGCTGTGAGCCAAGATGTATGGCGGCCTCTAGACACTGGAAAAGGCCAGGAGATGATGGATTCTCCCCCAGAGCTTCTAGAAGGAACGAACCCTGGCAACACCTTATGCGTTCTGGCCTCTAGCACTGTAAGGGAATGATTATGTGATTTTACACCAGGGGCCTTTGTGTACAATGGTTATCTGCTCAACTACTAAGTGAAGGGTTGGTGGTTTGAAGCCAACAGCTGCTTCTGAGGAGAAAGGAGAGACAGTCTACTCCTGTGACAATTTATAGCCTCGGACACCCTTGGACAATTTTCCTCTGTCCTGCAGGGGCGCGATGAGTCAGAATCCATTTAAGGGCAGTGTTTTTTTCTTTTATTAGGTTTGATTTAAGCAACTGTCTGCCATAACTTCTTCCACCTTCCATGGGAAAGGAGCACACAACATGTAATTAAGTAACTTGAAGAGTTAGAGTTAGTAGCTATGAGGACTTAGTGTTGATATGAAAGCTATTACTTATGATCAGTGAAATTTGTATAATGTTCTGTGGTTTACAGCAAGCTTAGGTATTGGGGAGCATCTAATTTGTTGTTGTCAGTTGCCATCAAGTCAGCTCAGACTCATGGTGGTGACAGGACAGGACACTCCTCAGTCCTGCCTGGTCCTCAGGACTGTTGGCTTGTGTGAGCCCGCTGGTTCAGCCACTGTGTCCTTTGCACGCCTTCCACCCAGGGGCTCGTCTTCAGCCTATACTGCTGGGATCTGGAGGGCTTTCAACTGGCTAATTTTTCAAAGTAGATCACCAAGCCTTTCTTCCTGGGCTGGACACACCACTGAAACCTGACCTCCAAGGGCGACCCTGCTGGAATTTGTAGAATCTGTGGCATAGCTTCTACCATCACCATAGCAACACATAAGTCACAGCAGTGCAGTGGACTGACAGGCAGGTGGTGGAATGTGACTTTACCTTTCTTTTTCAGAGGATCTCAGGGAGGGAGTAGTGTTTAATAAAAGCCTCTTTCTGTTTTTCAATTTATGAGTGATGCAAATTTTTTTTTAAAGCCTGGTCCCTGTTCAGGAAATGTGTGTTTCGGAGGAGCGCCTTTGAAAAGGTGTTTCTAAGTTTGATCAAACCTGTAGGACATAGCCAGCCTTCCAGGCACGGCCTTTCTTCTTGTGTCTGGGTTTGGAGATAACTGCTCCTTTTAGGAATGGGGAACTGTACTTTGCTTTGCTACCTTTCCATTGGATAGGACTGTTTTCCTAATTAGGAAAGCATTGTCTCCTTCCTGTGTTTCAATGGATACATTTGTCACCAAGCTTGTTGTTAGCAGAGAGCTTGGAAGCATTCTGTTCTGATTTCTCCACGGCTGTTAACTTTGCTGTCTCTCTCCCTCCCTCCCTCCCTTCCTCACCAGGCCCCCCCACAGAGAGGGAAGAGGATGTGGGGGTGGGGATACCTCAAGCTTCTGGAGTAGCAGGTAGCCCTCTGTCCCCATGCAACCCCTCAGCTAATGGCCAGGACCTTTCTGCAGAAACTAGGGACCCTCACTCTTTCCTGAGCCCTTGACCCCTCGGAGGAGAGATAGTCCCTAACTGGGCCACAGGGGATGTTGGGAATGCCCTGGTTCATATACATTGGCTAGAAAGCACCTCCTGTCAGCTGCTGATGATTTAAAACCGTGTTTCCTGCCCTTCTGATTCTTACAAGACAGGGGCACATGTTGGGGCGACTGGACATCTGGTCTGGGATGAGGGTCTTCTGCTGGCAGCTGCTCAAGCCCTGAAGGTGGCAAGTCTGGTGGGGGGTGGGAGGAGTGGACAGGGGAAGAACTTCTCTGGGGCACAATGGAAGTGTGGCCCAACGGAGTGGACTCCTTCAGCTCCCGCCTCCCCTGTGGAGACCCTAAGAAAACCATTAAGAAGAGAGCACTTGTGAAGGAAGGAGACAGCGGCCACTGAGCCTGCCATGCAGGCCCTGCATGAGCTCTTCCTTTAGAGGAGAAGGACTTCTAGCTCGAGTAAATATAAATAAACAAACAGAATCCTGTTTATCTGCCTTTGGTCTGGGAGAACTCCCCCGAGTTGGCCCTCTCTATCTTGGGGAGTCATTTCTGGATGCTCTGGCAGTTGTTTTTGGGAAGGAGACTCTGACTAGTTTTCACACGGGGTCCTCACTGCTGCCAATGTATGCGACTCCCCTTTATTCCCATTCTCCTTTGTGCATGTGTCTCCCATTCCCCAGGGTACTCCTCAGCAGAGAACAAGTCTGTCATCAGACCTACTTTATCCAAATGTCTGTTGTCCAAACTCAGTCCCCAAGGGCCTCGCTGGCCCAGCACTCAACTTCTCCACCTTCAAAAGACCCTGGCTGTGTCCTGCACTGTTGTTTAGTCCCGAGGGACCCAATACCCAGGAGAGACGCCTGCAGCCATGTGTGTATCCAGCCACAGCCATCAGGGCGAGTGGCTACATGCTGGGGATGTCTGTTCATCCTTTCCCCCACCTTCCAGTCTTGGGGTCCTGCTGGAGCCTCGCTGCTGGACTCCCTGTGTTGACCACTGTTCCAGATCCCCTGGTCTTTTCTGCACACAGCAGCCCAAGTCGAGTCACTCTCTCCCTTGGGCAGAGCATAACTTGGCTAGTTTTATCTACCTATTTGTCCCATGCCCACCCCCATCATGGCGAAGACACTGTTGGGGTGAGGGTGGATGCTGGCACAGTGACTCTGTGACCCCAAGAGTGCAGGTGGCTGAATTCAGAAACCTCTGAGAAGGCAAAGTGCCACCCCCATCGCAGCGGGCGTGCGGGAATGTCCCATGCAGCTCTGCTGTCAGCACTGGCAGGTGGTGGCACTTGACTGTTGCTTCTGGAGAAGGATCACAGCTCTCGTCTTGCCTGAGGTGATGAGAGAATGCCGTGAGGACAAGGACTTCGGCTTCCCTGAGTGCTTGGAGTTGCTAAGTGTCTTCTCTGGGCAGCATCCTGGCACACGGGAAGCCCGGGTGAAATGGTTCCCAGGGATCTGCACTGGGACTCAGCGGGGTGGTTCAGAGGTACGTCCAAGTCCTTTTTTCTACTCCCCAAACCCTTCACCACAGAATGTGGCCTCAGCCCCTATAGTCTCCTGAAGATCAGTGGCCTCCTTTCCCTCCAGTCCATGCCTCCAGCTCATGGAAAATGCTTCTTTAGTTTGTCTGCTCTGGTTCTCTGCTCCGTCATGGGATGTATGCTCGCCCCCCACAAGAAATAGCTGTGTCCTAGTGGAATGTGTATGGCAAAAAGAACTTTCATGATTAACTTGAGGGACTCAAGATCACATTATTCTGAACTCTGTGTGAGCCCCAAGTCCAGTGACAGGTGCCCTAATGGGAGTCTGCAGGATGGTGGTGGTGTTAAATAACATAGAATTGGCTACGACTCATAGTGACCTTATGAACATCAGATCAAAACCATGTCCTATCCTGCATCCATTCTCATGATCCCTGACATGAGATGACAAACGTAGTTAGAAGCCAGATGATGAAGGGTTTGGGATGTCCATTGCTGTAGTCACTGTCTCGATCCATCGCCTTGAAAGTCCTCTCTCCTCCCTGGCTCTCCTCCACCTTTCTCAGTCTAGTGTCTTGTTCCAAGACTGACCTCTGATGGTCATTAGGATGTTGCTGTGCACCGGCAAGTCAGAACTGACCCATAGCTGACCCACGAGTGGGTTTTCAGAGACAGTTACTCATATGGGAGACGGCACAGCTTCTCACCACCAGGCTAGTGGAGCTCCCTTGGTCTCCAGATTGTGGGAGTGAAACATTTCACTGTGGTAACTGGTCATAGCAGCCTAGAGACCCCATGTGTGCTCCCTTATCTTAATGGTAATCTAAATTTCCCTCCCTGAAGGGTTGCTACAGAAGGACCATGTTGGGGGGTCACTGGGACTGCCTTGTCTAATTGGTTTACTGGTTTTCAAAATAAAGTTGTTGTTAGGTTTTGTTTTGTTATTTTTTTAAAAAGTCATTTAAATCAAACAGGAATCCTCAGTGTTTGAAAACCCAGCCATACAGAACTACATGGAATAAAATGTAAAAATTCCTCTTTCCCTCTCTCCCCAGAGCCCTCCTCCCTCCTCATTCCTTCCTGGGAGGTTTTGTGTGACTACCCCCACTCCTGGCCCACAGGGAGGGTGATTTGATGGACTTTCCAAGCTCACTGCTCTGCAGCCCAAGGGGTCACCTCATGCAGATCTCACTAAAAAACCCAGAAAGATGTTTTATCTTTTTGTGGATGCAAAGAAATATTGAAAACTCACACTGGACATAAAATAATACCATCTTCATGTGGCCACGCTCTGATGACAGGTTTGGAGTTTGAGAGGCATCACTCTGCTTGGTGGAGAGCGTGTGTATGATGGTAGGCTGTGCTTCTGCTGTGCTCCTGGGGAGTTGCTTCGGGTCCTGGGCCCATACTGTGGATGGTGAATGCCCCACTGCCTCTGTCACCCCTGGGACAGGCCTGGCCCTGCACAGTTCCTCAGGCCTCAGCAGTGTGAGAAGCAACCATGATCACACTGGAGGACTTTGGCGCTGTTGTTCGGCTTCATGGGTACCCACATCTGACGGCCCTCATGCTGTGGCATGTGTTTGTAAAGCAAGAGGCACTTGATGTAAGGCCCCAGCCCAGGGAAGTCCTGGACCACTGGCTTTATGTTGGGGTCACCCAGAGTGAATGGAAGCCTGGCTGTGTGCCCTGGCCCCTGGGAGGCAGCAATCCTGGGGCTCCTTGTCACTAATTGGAGATGAACGTTCTTGGAAGAAAGCTCCTTTGTCCAAATCCTGGGCAGCCCCGACTGCTGGCCCTGTCATCCTGGTCTCACATGCCATCCTCTAGGGATGGCTACTTAATGGCCCTTTGGCCACAGGGATATCCCCATGGGTCCTTGCAAACAGCTCTCTTTCATCTCTGCCATTAGCTGGTGACATTTGGGCCCAGTTGTATCAGAATCTGGGAGAGGTTGTGTTGTCTAGACAGAAGCTCAGCAGGACTGAGTCCCCCTCAGCTGTATCCTAGCAAAGGGATTAGTGCTTGAGGGGGTGGAGTGATGGTCTCCCAGAGGCAGGGGAAGTATGGCTCCAGCCCCTGCTCTCAGAACCCCTTTGGGCTGACTATGGAGCTAGGAAGGGAGGACTGATCCCGGAAAAGCCCCAGGTCCTCCAGTGGGCAGGGAGGGGCAGCAGGGCAGGACTCCCTGGACATAGAAATCTGGCATTCCCTATTATCTAGGGCTGCAGATAGAAGAGGGGAGACAGTGTAGTGCGTAACCCAGCCAGGAGAGAATCCTTGTATGGCCCTGGCCTGGCCCTTGCCCAGCTTCTCTGAGACTCAGGCCCACCTGTCCCAGCCCTATGTCCTGGAAGGATCAGAGTGCATGTCTGATTACCTCTTACCTGCCCCACGCCTCCTGCTGTCAGAAGAGTCTGGGCTCTCCATGGTCTCTGATGGTTGCTGTGCTGGCTCCTATGTGCTGCTAAGATAATCGATGCCTCCTCTGAACTCACCATGCTCCTTGAGGACAGGCAGATGAATGGCAGTTGGCTCTTTTTAAGCTTTGCTGAGGGGGGTGTTTGCAGCTGGTTATGTGTTGTTGTTAGGCACTGCTGAGTAGCCTCCAACTCATGGTGACCCTACTACAACAGGGTGAAATGCTGCCGGGTCCTGTTCCAGGTTCATGATAGTTGGTGTGTTTGTGAGTCCACTGTGGACGCTATGAAGTCAGTCCATCTGGGCTTTCTCCCTGAGAATTCCCACATTTTCACCAATCCTATATTCTTGTGGCCTAGTGGTTAGGAACTGTGCTGTCAACCCAGAGGTAGGCAGTTTGAATCCATCAGCTGCTCCATTGAAAAAAGATAGGAATCTCCTCCCATGCAATCTGCAGCCTTTAAAAACCCACAGGAGGGTCAGATACAGGTTGGTTCCAAACTGACAGCACATAAAAACAATACAAATCATGTGCTCTTTTCTATTTGTCCAAAGCAATTCAACAAAGGTTTCTCCACCTTTGCTTCTAAGGAGCAAACTGGCTACATTTATTCTAAGATTGATTTGCTCCTTCTGTAAGTTTCTGATTTATTCTGTGTTCTTCACCAGAACCATCACTATTACATTCGCTCTTTGCTTTTCCTTCCCCCCACCCCATTATCTACCTTTCACATGCATGTGGGGTGACGGAACAGGCCGTGGTTTGACTCAGGTGCCCTTTAGTCATCAAAGTGATGAAATGGAGAAGTCTTTTGCCATATATTTGCTAGTGCAGTATATCACCTGATTCTTACACTGCTGCTTCCAGGAGCACTGACTGTTGATCCACATAGAATGAAATTGTTGACAATGTAAACGATGTACGTCCTCACTTAGCCCTGCTGCCATAGGTTCTGATTTTCAGTCCTGTATTGTTGGTTTGCTGCAGAAGATCAAGGATGATGACAGTCTTTAATATGGATTGCATCTCAGCATCAGGAAGACAAAAACCCTTACCTCTGGACTGATAAGCAGCATTGTGAGAGATGGAGAAAAGATTGAAATTATCAGTGATTTCATCTTACTTTGGATCCACAATCAACACCTTTGGTACCAGCAGCCAGAAGATCAGGAGATGTATTACATCAAACAAGTCTGCTGTCAGGGATCTCTCCAAATTATTGAGGAGCAATGATGTTGGTTTGAAGCTAAAGTGTGCCTGATTCAGGCCATGGTCTTTTCAGTTTCTTGCTCTGCCTGTGAGAGCTGGACACTGAATAAGGATGACAGAAGGAGAATTGATGCCTTTGGGCTGTAGTATTAAAGAACACTGATTATCCCACAGACTGCCAAAACAACGAACAGTTATCTCTTGGAGAAAGTGCAGCCAGAGAGCTTCTTAGAGGCAAGGATGACAAAGCTTCATTTCACATACTTTAGGCATGTTTCTAGGAGAGGCTGTTTCTTAGAAAGGGACATCAGTGAAGAAAGACCCTGATGAGATAGATTGACATAATAATTGAAGCAATGGCCCCGAGCATGTTAGAGATGATGAGAATGGAACAAGATAGGACAGAGTTCAGATCTGTCACTCATAGGGTCTATATGAGTCATACTCAATTCAATGTCACCTAACAATTGTTTACTTAGTGCTCCTGCAAACGGGATCCTGGCTCTGTGTCTAGAGCCTCAAGAGGATACATAACCCTGAAGCTGAAAGAGAGCGGAAGTGCTAAGCAGCTTGTAAGGTGGACAGGGGTGAGTGGCTGTTTCTTAGCAGGTGGAAAGAAAGGGGATGAGCTGAGGAGAGAAGTGAAAGCAGAGAGATTCCCATTAGAAACTGTGGTAACAAGTGACCCTGGGTATGTTGTTAGTGTAAGCAGAAGACATGTTCATTTCTTGCTCATGGAAAGCTCGTGAATTGAGCGGGACCCTCCTGCATGTTGCAAGACTTCCAAGGTCTCCGTGGCCCAGAGAGGAAAAGGTAGAGGAAGCATCGAGTTGTTACTCTGGTTATAGCCTTACCCTGGGGCCTTAGCCTAGTATGAGGAGATGGAGAGGTGCTTGAAGCCCAGAAATTCTGGCTGAGGGACACACCTCTGCTCATCCCCTCTCCAAGCAGGTGCACTGGCCTCTTTTCCAGAGTTTCTGTGGGGCTTGAACCCATCACACCGTCCCTCTGCTCCATCTGCCACCGGGACGACCTTCCTCAAACTCATTGCTATGGAATTGGAACAAACTCATAGCTGGCCCTCCATTGGGTTTCTGAGGCTTAAATCACACAAGAGACAGTCCATCTTTCTCCTCAGAGCAGCTGGTGGGTTCTAACATCCAGAGAAGCAAGACCTTTGGGTGAACAGTGCAACACCCTGTGCACTACACCACCAGCACTCCCTCCAGATCCTCCTCTTAAAAACCAGATGAAACTCATTACTGTAGAGCCAATTCTGACTCATAGCTACTCTATAGGATAAACAGAGCTGCCCCATAGGATTTTCTGTTAAGAGGAAAGGAATTTAAAGTTAGCGAATTTGAAAATTACTAAAAATGAAAAACATCGTTTCTTTTCCACAATGTTTATTATATTGTTAATTTGATAAGAAAATGTCACATTGATTATTTTCATCTTCCACCTTATAAAATAGATTGGTTTTGTGCTGCCTTTCTTTGATTTTACTCAGAGGATGGAATTGAGTAGGTTGAGTGGGAAGTTGGGAGGCTGTGTCTCGACACTGAAATTGCCATGAACAAAGCCAACCGCAGTTGGCACGTGTGTCCTGGCCGTTCTTTGTACTGAGCTCCTCATTTCAGAAGCTTCCGATTTTCTTGGCACTTGGAGGTGTGGGGACCTGCATTTACAGGAGACAACAGAATAACAGCCACATAAATGTCCTTTCTAGGCTTTGGAAGAGCTGCTGTGCAGGCCTCCTTAGCTGTGATAGTTCCTTCAGAACATCTAAGCAGTTGGGACTACTATGTATGCACGAAGACTTGTACCACTGAGCTGGATGAACCTTGCTCCCCAGCACTGGCTCTGTCCTCCCATAATCTGGTGATGGCCCTTATCCCATGTCCACTCCAACACACTCACTTACACTCAGACCCTCACACTCCCATTCTCACTCACAGACTCACACACTTACTTGCACTCACACACTCTCAGTCACACACACTCACATAGTTTCATCCTCAGGTTCTAACTTTGGAAAGCCTGGGCCCAGGAATCCACTCAGAGAGAGATGGATGGGAACCTCCTGCCCTCTGTACATCAGGTCTCACATCTTGCTCAGTTTCTTCCTGTTACATGCCAGCCTCCACCACAGCCCCTCTCTCTGGGTGGGCATGGTGCTTTCTCTCTATAGTCACTCAAGGAACTCCCCTGCTTTCCCTGAAAGCTGTATTCTCAGCTGGATCCTATGATTCAAGCCTGACAAGGACCTTCTGACTGGTCACTGACTTGGCTGGTAAAGCCGGCTTGCCCCTCACAACCTACCTTTACCTTTTCTCTGGTATCCCCATGAGGGAGCCCACACCAGGGAAAGAAGTATGTCAGTACACTGAGGACGGCCAGCCATGGCCACCTCTCCCTAGACAATGTATAATGTTTGAAGGAACCCATGCCTGTCCTTCCTGGACCTCTGTGTCCTGTTTGTTCCTCAGCTTTCTGTCAAACCTCATTTCCCTCTAGGCACAGTATCTGCCCCAGTTGAGGGCTCTAGCTCATGGCAGCTGTTTTCCCTAACACTCTTTTACCCCTGAAATTCGTCACCTCCTGGACAGGGATCAAAGTGTCCCTGTCAGCCCTGGTACCTGATGTGCCTACATAGTGATGCTCAGTGAGCCCTGTCAGAGTTGGTGGATGAATGGATGAATGGAATCTAATGGCTGCTGTTACACACCAGCACTGCACTCCCACTTGTGAGTCCAGCCACAAGGGAAGGATCAGCAAAGCCCTAGCATTTGAGGGACAGTGTCTGCAGTGCATGGACTGCCGAAAGAACCAACACCAAGGTGCTTGTAGAGGCACGAATGGGAGAACTCCCTCTCATGTGCTTTGGACATGTTGTCAGAAGGAACTAGTCCTTAGGAAAAGACATCAAGCTGGGAAAGGTGGAGGGTCAAAGAAAGAGAGGAAGACCCTCAACAAAATGGATTGACACAGTGACTTAATAATGGGCTGGAACGCATTAGAGATCATGCAGATGGTACAGGATAGGGCAAGGTTCAGCTGTTCATACGGTTGCTACGAGTTGTCGTTGACTCGACAGTACCTAACACCAACACCTGCAGAGCAAAGATGCCAGTCACCTGTGGCTCACAGATGTGCATACCTGGTCTCAGGTGGTTTTCAGTTGATGCAGAAGGTTGCTCTGCCTTTGAGTCATTTCCTTTGTAGATATTGGGTTCCCCAGAAGACACGAAATGCTGGGAGGGGGAAGCTGAGTGTCTTTCCTTTTCTTGCTGGGCACAACTCATCTGGCTAAGCGCCTCCACCCAACTCAGCCCACAGTTGCTATGATGGCATCAGTCATCGGTAAAGCTGGAAGAGAGAGTATAGCTTTGATGGATCCTGGTCGTGGAGTGCTGCTGGGCGCAGTGCCATCTCAGGGCTCCAGGGGTGCTCTGGCTCTCCTGCCCCTGCCCCAGGAAAAGCGCCTTCCCCAGCCACTCTTGTTTGCTCCACTCAGTTGGTTCCTGCTGCGGCACCCCTTAGGGAACTCTGGTGGCCTAGTGGTAAGAAACTGCATTGCAATCCCAAAGGCGCAAGTTCAAATTCACCTGCTGCTCTGAGCGAGAAGGTTGGGCATTCTCCTCCTGTGTGGTTAACTGCCTCTGAAGAATCACTGGAGGGTCAGTGTCAGCTATGAGTCACCCCACACGTAACAGTACATTCTCTGGTCCTGCTGCATCTTCACTATCACTGATATTCTGGGACTCATTGTGTGGCCACTGTGTTATCTGGGTGTCTTCCAACACAGATTAGATGTCTCACTGCCTAGCACTCTATTGGATCTGTAGGGTCTGCATTTTCAGAAGCAGACCTCCAGGGTTCCTGCTCTGTCTGAATGTGTCAGCTCCACTGAAATCTGTCCACCATGGGTGATCCCGCTGGCATTGGAAATACCAGGGGCATAGCTTGCTGCATTCCTGCAAACCACCACAGGACCTCACGCTGGCAGGTGGGGGTGACCTCGCTTGTGAGCGTGCCCTCACCGTGCTACATGAGAAGTGGCCTGTGGCACTTGGGCTGCGCTGGTGCGGGACTCTGGCCGCAGGAGAAGCACCTGGGTTGTTGTTCTCACTGCGTGAAGGCAGCTGTTTTACAGGAGACCTTCACCTGAGTCTGCCAAGTGCTTTCTGGAAGGCTGAAGTGATTTTCAAGTGTCCTCAAAGGTGCCGTACAATCGTTCCTTTTTCTTTATACTCTGTGAATCCAGTTTGTCCTTGAGCGCAGGGGAATTTAAAATGGTCACTTATATTTGGGTGGTCCCTCTGGTTCCTCAACTATTTTATTTATTAATTGCAGCATTGTGTCCCACCTCCCCGGGGTGAAGGAATATTTGACTTCCTTTGTGAAGCTTGGCTTTGCCCCAAGCATGTTGGGGTCCTTAGGCCCCATTGGCCTGCACCCTGCTTTCTCCCTGCTCTGCTGGGGGTGGTTGTGGAATGTGGAGTTCATGGCCTTATGTCACCGAGTTAATGCTGAACTAGTTATCTCAGGCACAAGCTAAAGATTAACAGTTCAGACTAGCCAGCCCCCTCCCCGGCTTTGTTTTTAGAAGGACGACTCATGTCCATCCAGGAGGTATTGCTGAGACCCCCAGGAGGGACCTGTCCAGGAAGTTGTTGTCTCTGGCCAACTCAGGGGGTCCGAGGTACAGCCTCTGCTGGTGGTCGGGACCTTCCTGGGAGTCTGGGCTCTGCAGTCTCATCCTTTCAGGCAGTGGCCAGTACCAGGTGGATATCTGAGGTGGAATCTTGGGCCAGGGAGCAGGGGTGGAGGTGTTCAATGAAGAGTGAATCCTCCGCAATGAACTGAGGCAGGAAGGCTGGCCTGCTGCTCTGGCCCCAGTGGATCCTGGTGCCAAGGGTTCAGGAAGGGAAAAGGGAACCCAGGACCCCTAAACCATCTCTTCTCTACAGAGGTCGTCTGATTGGGTGCAGGGTGAGGACAGACAGGCCATCTTTAGAGTAAATCCACACTGACTGAGCACCTTCTGTATAACAGGACTCTGTGGCTGGGCTGCTGCCCGAGGATGGCAGTGCTCAGACGGAGGTGGGCAGAGACCCCATAACTGACACAAGCCTGAGTCCATAGCTGTGACACACTTGTGAACCCCACCCTGAATGTTTTGGCTACAGGACCCTGGAGCAGTGCTGCACACTAGGGGTTAAACAGGTTTTCATTGTCTCAGAATTCTGTGAGAGTCCAAAATCAGGCTGTTGGCCTGTCAGTTCCTTCCCAGGTGCTGAGGAGGAATCTGCCCTGTGCCTATCCTGGCTTCTGGAGGCTCCAGCATTCCTTGGCTTGTGTCAGCATCACTCCATCTCTGTCCTCTCCCTCTGCCATCACATGGCCATATCTTTCTCACTCCATCTCTCTGTGTATGTTTTCTTTTTTATAGGATTACTAGTCATCTGGCCATATAAGATAGGAATAGGGCCTATTCTGCTTCAGTTTGACCTCATATTAACCCAGCATCTTCGGAGACTCTAGTTCCAAACAAGGCTACATTCATGGCTAAAGTGTTCAGAGTTGGAACATGTGACTTCCATCTGTCACATCAGATAAAGTTCTGTTGTTGTGGGAAAAGGAAGGCTGACTTGGGGGACACCAAGGGTCTCAGCCATCCCTCAGACATTGTTGGATGAATAAGTACCAAACCCACCTCCCTGCTTGTTGGCCAAAGGCTAGTCATCTGTTTGGTGACCTTTCTGCTCTTTTCTCCTCATTGTCCAGTAGCCCCTCCCCCCAGGCCACCATAGGTTGGCGGAAGGACTGGCCTTGAGGTCTCAGGACCAGAGTGCCTCTAGGAACCCCAAGTTCCTCCATAGTAATATGAGGACCAGAGACAAGACAAGTGTCTTCACCCCTCCTGAGGACAGGAGAGGGACTGCATCTAGCTTATGCCAAGGCTAGGGGAGGAACAGGGTCCCACAGCCCAACTGGGGAGGAAGATTCCACCACTTCTAAGAAAAGAGGTCTCGTGAAGGCTTTTCCCTGACAGATTCCTTGAAGAATAGAATATTCCTAACTTCACATTGGAGATTTCCTGAAGCACTGTGGGTGCTTTATTTTGGTTTTATTCCCCCCCCTTTGGAAAAAGAAAACCAACCATCTAGCCCTTTTGTGGAGCATTTCTTAGGTGCCCGATCACCTAAATATTTGGGTCTATGGTCTTGTGCATTGGCTATGCTCCCTGTTCATCATCTGATGTCCCTCCCCTGCCTTATCTGCCTTCATCTCAGGTTCTTGTTCCTCTGAGCTTCTGAACGAGAAATGTCATTGTCCCTTTCACATTGTCCCCCTTGTTGCTAAGTGTGCATGCTGTCTTAAGACAGCCCCAGCAGCTGGCTGGCTATTTGGCACTTGTGCTGGGACTGAGGTGGGTGTGGGCTTCAGAAGACCAGGTGTATTACTGTCCCACTTTCCTGGGCGCTCACCTGGTGCCCTGGGCCAACCTTGCCTGGGCTGAACGGGCCTCCTCCAGCCTGTGAGCCCAAGGCCCTGAGCGCCGCCCGCCTCCTCTCAGGCAGGCCCCCTCTTGCCCCAGCTCAGCCTGGCCCCCTGACCGCCCCAGCCTCCAAGCATGTCGGGACAGCCCACGTAGTCAGCGGCCGGGAGTTCTGGGATGCTGGGTGGGGCAGAGTGGTTCAGTGAAGGCCCATGGTGACGTTGGCCCCTACTGTCTTTGCTCGTGATCTGAGCCACCGGTCCCCAGCTACTGCCCTAGTTGCTACAGCCCTGCTGCCCCATCATCAGGCAGAGGTGGACCTCAGCCACTGTCTAGTCTCTGGGCATCTCCTATGCTTAGAGATGCAGCTCCACTGTTGGAGGCTGCAGGGCTGACAGAACACGCTGGCAGGGGGCGAGGCTGCAGGAATGTGGTTGGCACCTGGGCTGATGAGCTCAGGTCTGATGAATGAGGTGGAGTGACTCATGGCTGAGCTGCATCAGGGTTCAGCCCCATCCCGGCACCAGCCTTGAGGAGCCACCCTTTGCCCTGCAGGGCCTGGAACTTGTCACTGTCCAACTGGGCCCCCTCCCTGAAGCTTTCCTGGCTACCACTGTGCACCCTAAGTGTGGTGGGAGCCCCGCTTCTCTATGGACAGAGTGAGGTCTGTGCGTGAGAGCTAGCTCAGGGTTGAAGCGGGAATGGATGCCTCTCCATCAGGTCCTGTTATGCAGCCCCATAATAGTGCCCTGGTAGAGGGTTCATGCTCATGAAGGAAGATGTGGACCCAGAGTCTCTAACACCTCATGACATTACCTTTGTTTCTTGGGGACTCCTCTTGGGAGTTCCAGCCAAGACTTCCAGGAAGGTGGAAGGTCTCTCCATTTCCTGTTAAAGTGCTCTGAGAGAAGACAGTCCCTCCCTGCAAGGAACGTGAATAAGGCATTGATCTTGGAGATCAGCTGTGAATGTGGGAGGCCTGGAAGCCTGGGACCCTAGGCTCAGCCTCTCAGAGGACACCTGGTTGGCTCGGGGACATGGAGGACGGGGAGCTGTCATGATGCCCTATGAGCTGTGCCAAGCATGGCCTGTGTGCAGTGGTGGAGGTTGGTGGGGTCAAGTTTGACTGTCTGTGGGCAGCAGTCCTGGCAGGTAGTGTTCTGGGCAGTTTAGGTGGGAGCTGGCTGCCTGTAGGAGAAGCCATGTTCCCTCCACAGCCTCCTGAGGGTCACCTCAGCTGTCATATTGTCTGGTGGGAAGGGAGTATGTGAAGTAGAGCCCACTGTCCCCCTCAAGGTGCTGCTGGCCACGTGTCTTTCCAATTCTAGCTCTCAGGTGCTTCCAGGCACAGGGGCAAGGACAGGATGTCATTCTGGGGTCAGGGGTGGCAGTATTTGTGCAGGGACTCCTGAAGGCACAAGCCACAGTCCCTCAAACCTCCTCTATGGTAGGGATGAGGGAATGGAGAAGAGCAGCAGGAAGGTGGGGATGGACAGGATCCACCCACAGGATGACCAGAGGCCGTGGAACCAGTGCAGGTGGTAAGGATGTGGAAACAGCTGATGAGTGGGGCATGTTCCTGAATCCCAGACTTCACAGGGAGCCCTCCTGGGGGGCATCTGTGGTCACCATGCTCTGACACTGGAGACAGTTGTAGGTAACAGCTTGGGCTGTTTGTATCCTCGAGGACAGCTGCTTCCAGGCCATGGGGGTGGGGTCCAGGGACTCCCAGGCATTCAGAATTATCTGTTGTTCTTGGCTCCAAGGTGCACTCAACTTAAACAAGAGGCATCCAACTGCAGAATCCAGGCTGGACCGCTGGCCTCTTGGTGAGCAGCACCCAAGGCCCAGGGCAGGCAGGTAATAGCGGCCTGAGTGAATCCACTGTGGCATCCAGCCCAAACCACTGTGCCCAGTGTAAGTTCCCTGTGGTGACAACCACATTCACTGCAACCCAGTTTTTACGATGATGTGGGTGTGAGGTTTGCGTCTGTCTGTTGAGCACTTTCTGGCGTCCCATCTGGTACCTGAGGATGCTCCATCTGAGGGTGTGGCTCTCCTGATACCCTACTGAGCCCACCTGTGGATGGTGCTTACCACGTTACCTGCTCACCCTGCCTGCCCTCCAGTTACAGACATAGGGGAGGGGAAGAAGCTTCCAGAGCAGGATCCAGGGATGAAGCCTCTCCCCCATGGTGGCTTGGTCCAAGCAAAATTTCAGTATCTATGGAATTCCATTGTTGCCTCTGCATCTGTCTTGGGATTCCTGCACTAAAGGGCACAGCCTTGGGGCGGGAGGACCACGTGTCATAACCTTAATGGTGGACAATGCCAGGTGCCCCAGAGACACTTTCTAGGAGCTTGGCTGGGAACTGCAGGAAGTCTGAGCTGCAACTGCTACCATTTGCCCCCTGCCAGCTACCTGGACCTTCATGGGAGTCACGTCACCGCTTTTAAAAAAACCCAGGCTGCTGAGACCCTTTCACACCCAAAAGAACCACATCCCCGAAGAATTAGACCCTCTTTCCCCACAACTGGCCCCTCCCAACCAAGTTTGAGCAGCAGAACACACTGCTGGGTCAACTGGCACCTCCCAACCAAGTCTGACCAGCAGAACACACTGCTGGGTCAGTTGGGCCTGCAGGGCAATGGCTAGTTCAGTTTGTTCATTAACATAAGCCATAGAAACATCCCATTACTTCACCGTGATCTAGATGCTTCCACAGAATGCCTTCCTGGGCACTGGGCTGCGTGCAGTCAGCTTCAAGGCAGGCTTGCTAGGCTAAAATCTCTCTCTTCAAATCCCTCTTGCCTTGAGTTTTAGGGTATGTGGCAGGACTCACTGCCTCACTGGAAGAAGGGGTCTTGGCCCTCCCATCTGAGGCTCACTCACCACCAAAAATCAGCTTCCCATGAATTTCCTCAGCTGCTGTTGTATCTGGAGTCCCTTAGATGCATCTTTAAATCTCACTCTGAGAAAGGCCCTGAGGGGAGACCCCTGCCCCTTAAGCGCTCATGATTGCATGAGAAAACTTTCAGTAGGGTTTAGAAAGAACAGCCACTTGCACAGATGTTAATGCTTTTGTGAGGCTTGACTTAAGAGTTGGGCCAAAGAAAATACTAACAACGGCTTCATTTTGGAAGGGGTCACAGACTTTCTTTAATGTTTCATTTCTTTTGACCTTGAAGATGTTCTAGGTATCAGAGAAAACGCCGCCTTTGTTCAGATGTTGGAAGAAAGTCTGGATGATGAGGTGGAACACACAATTCCGTCTTCTCAACATTTATCACTGATACCCTCTATTTTTATAAGTAACGTTCTGGAAAGACGGCACAGTGTCAAATTGTGTGTGGGATGTGTGTGAAGTGACCTGACCCTGATTGCCATTTGAAAGACAGAGGCTCTGGGTGAGCACTTGGGGAGCCTAGTGGTGGAGAGTCCCAAAGAGCCAGGGACGTTGGGGCTGAACCGGGTCATGTGACACTGGGTGCATACAGACGAGGTCCAGGCCTCCTAGAAGTCCGCTTGTCCCTGTTGTGTGCTTTAGGGCCCTCCTAAATCTGGTGCTTGGGAGCCTGTAGCAAGGTTGTAACATGTTGATTTTCTGCTCTGTGCAGAGGGCACGGCTCTCTTTGCCCAGTCCTGTGACTTTTAGGGAGCCCTGGTGGCTTTGTGGTAAGGAACGGTGCGCCAGCTCAAAGCTATGCGGTTTGAATCTACCACCTGCTCTGCGGGAGAATGATGGGTGGTCCCCTCCCATGTGATTTACTGCCTCTGAAACCTGCTGCAGGGTCACCTGTGGGAGGGTCCTTGCCCAGGTCTGTGACTTTATTAAGGGAGCCCCGGTGGTGTGGTCTGTGGAGTAATTGTCTGACCCCAAGGCTCACGGCTCTGATGATTCAGATCCACCAGTGGCTGCACAGGGGAGAGATGTACAGTCTCCTCCTATTATGATTTCTGGCTTATTAAATATTGGAGCCCACTAACAGCAGTGAGTGAGGGACTTTATCAGGTCACGTGCTTTTGCTGCTCCTCAGTCTTCCTTTCCTGAAAAGGGGCTCACAAAAGCATTGGCTGGGCACGGGCACTGTAACACCCAGGAGCTCTTGGCCAGCAGGCAGGTGTCTGGGGTGCATGGTGAGGGTGCCATCTAGGCAGAGATGACCGTGACCTGCTGCAGTCCCCGTCAAGCGCACAGCGAGCTTCTCTGGAACACCTGGCATTGTCCACGGCCAGGCTCCTCGAGGTGGCCTTCCCACCCCAAAGTTGTGCCCCTCAGCATAGGAACTCCAAGAAAGTGGGGAGGACCTCAAGGTAGATGTGAAGGGAGCAACGGCCCTCCCAAAGTATTAGAAATTTGATGGGGCAAGTTGGCCTGGGACAGAGGCTTCACCCCTGGATCCTGCTCGGGAACCCTCTTCCCCTCCCTGACGTCTGCCCTGCCCTGCTGTAACCGGAGGGCAGGCAGCCTGAGTGGGCGCTGCCGTGCCCAGAGGTGCGTGCACACACGCTTCCTGTGCCACGTGGCTAGGCGTGGCCGCTGTGGTTTCTGAGACATCAAGTCCTCCTGTGCAGGAGAGTGGGAGGGGTGGCTGCAGGAGAACAGAGGCATTTGGGAGGGGTAAGGCTCCTGGATGCCCCTGTCAGGTGTGTGGTAGGACAGGTGTATGAGGGGGACAGGTGTGTTCATAGGTGCCATGTGTGGGGACAAGTGTGTGCAAGGACCTGTGCCACATGCTAGGTAAAGCGTTTAGGGGGCCAGGTGCATGCATAAACAGGTGTGATGGCTCCAAAATTTGCTTTTTTCCAGTTCTTAACTTGTCTATGTGGGTAACTCAGCTTTGTGAGGCAGGCTCAAGTGGGTCCTTGGGATGCTCCGGGGAGAGTCGGGGTTTCCTGTGGGAGAGCCTAAGCAGAGCTCCTCTCTGGGGAGCAGGGCACCTTGTGGTTCCAATTGTATGACATCACATGAAGGGCTTTCCTCACAACCTTTGGCTGTGTGGAGAAGCCTCTCCTGGAGGACCCAGAGGAGGCCTTTCCTCCTGAGGGAGGGAGTGGACTCACGTGGTTCAGGCAGCACATTCATCCTTTGAATTGACTGTATGTAAATATGGATGTGGAGGCGGCTGTGACAGTGTTACATCCCCATGAAGCAGCCACTGAGGTCCGTCTGGGTGATCACGTGGCGAGGGCCCACGTCCACACCCTTGGCAGGCCGGCCTCCTCGTGGTCAGGATGGTTTGTGCATCCATCGGGGCGTCCATGTACATGCCCGGAACCAAGGCCCCACCAGTGCCCCCCTCCCAGGGACAGCCACTTGTCCCTGTCACACACATTTGAGCCGGGGCAAGCATCCTGAGGTGGACGGGCTACATACAGGTCTCTCTTCTGGGGTCATTCACCCTGCAGAACTGGGGGCTCCCTCAGTTGTAAAGAACCTGGTTTTGGTGAAACACCAGCCAGAGTGAGGCCGATGACCTGAGTTGTGTGTGGCCCCCAGGCAGAGCCCCTGGCTGGAGTTGGCAGTGGTGGACAGATGGATCCCAGACGCTGTGGAGGAGAAGCCGTCATTTGTCCTGGGGCCAGCAGTGTGCTGACCGGGGCAGATGTGCAACGGAGCCTGAGATGGGGGTGTGACAAGCAGTCTTCAGTCTTCTCCTCCTAACAAGTCAGTTTCCAGATGAAACAGGGTTCATTTTTACAACTTCCTTCAGACCCAGTTCTTGCGGTTTTAAGACTTAATGGGATATCCACATCCAGCGTCAGTGGAATGAGAAAGCTGGCTCAGTAGGCCAAAAGACTGCCTTGTTCTGGTGTCCATTCACTTGACCAGACTGAGTCCCCCAGGCTGTAGACAACCACCGTGTCCACTGAGATGGGGCATTGGGACAGAATGAACCATGAGAGCCAGAGGAAAGGAGAAACTGACCACCTGATCCAGCAGCTCATCGCTCCAGGCCTGGAGGTGAGAAATGTGCCCCCCCATGTGCCTGTACTAACAGACACACCTCATACACACCCACACCCACACTCGCACTCACAGACACATCTAACACATGCATTCATACTCTCATATGCTTACACTCACATACGCCCCTATACATTCACAGCCACACGTGTTCACACTCAGACACACTTAACACATGTATTCACATGCTCACATACTTCCACTCACATACACCTACTACATTCACACACGTTTACACTCACAAACTTAATACATGTGTTCACACTCTCACATACTTAAACTCACATGCACCTACATTTACACACATATGTTCACACTCACACACACTGAACACTTGTATTAACACCCACACAAGCTCACACTCATAGAGCCACACAAGCTTACACTCAGAAATCCACATTCACGGGAGCTCTGGTGGCCTAGTGGCAAGGCGCTGCACTGCAATCCCAGAGGTATGCAGTTCAAATCCACCAGATGCTCTGCTGGAGAAGGAGGGGACAATCTCCTCCTGTACCAGTCAGATCTGATTTGACGGTACACGTAAAAAATAATACAATAAAAATTAAAAAAAAAAAAAAGAAATCCACATTCACACATTGACTGTCATGTGTTTTCATATTAACATATTCACATATTCACACTTACACACATTCAGTGCTCAGAAACATGCACACACACACAGAGACATCAAGCACACTCATACACCTTCTCACGCTGATACATCAAAACATCTCTATACATACGTATCCATACATCTTCATACTTGCACTCCAACATATATTCACACATATTCACATCCAGAGGCACATGCAACTTTACACTCACACTCGTGTCATCACCTCCACACTTTATTCATAGACCCAGTCTCACGTGTTCTCACACACACACACACACACTTAGATACACACTCGTTTGCTCTCTCGCACAAGTGTGCACACAGGTTCACACGCATCTTCCTACTGGGAAGAACATATCCCAGAACTTAGTCTCTTGTTGCTAGATGTAGGACACGTTGCACATCCTCTCTCAGGTACCTGTTCTTTTTGTTCCTCCCTGCCCGCTATGAGCTTTCCTGCAGGTTGAGCACAGGTGGAAGGAGGGGTGGGCTGCCTACATCTGACCCCTGACTGAGGCCCTGCTGGCACTTTGGCCTGCTAGTGATCACTCACATTGACAGACAGTTGCTGACCACTCAGCACCAGTTTAGGCCAGTGCTGGACACAGGTTGGCGCCTCAGCGTGCACATGTGGGACAGAAGTAGTGTTTCTGTTCTTGTGGGGAAGAGTGGCTTGCTTGTGAAATGGCTGCTGCAGGTTCCTTTTTTGCAGCTGAAAGAAAGCAAATCTCCCACATGTGACCTCATACACATGAACAAATTCCACATGGCTCACCCAGTGCTCCTTGAAGTGTGGTCCAGGTCTACTGCCGGCCACGAAGTGCCTGTTCAGGTTGTTTAAAGATAGTACAGAAAGTAACAGTGCACTAGAAACTCTTACTGCATGCCATTTTTATTGTACTTAATAAAAGTATCAGTCAATGCTAGTTAAGGGACGATAGCTAGCAATTTCTTATTGCATATGAAGTTATGGTGTAAAGTTCTAAACGTTAAAAAGGATACCAGGCAGTCACTTAGAGACTTCAAGAAGACTTTGAACATGATAGGACGCAGAAGACAACAGGGTATGGAAGGATAGATCTGGTGTCATAAAAATGTGTACAGGATACATAGACGAGCAAGTTGAGAACAAGCCAGAGGAAAGTGTTTGCAAACATATGGCTGGTTGCGGTGCTGATCCTACAAATCAAGTGTGCCTGCAATATCAGAGACACTCAAGAAGCCCCAGAACAGTGGAGAAGGGTTAAGAAAGGGTATTCCCAAACGCTGAAATGCAGGGATAGAGAGTGGGGTCTGATGTCAGAGCAGACAGGGATGTGCGGAGAACCATGGTTTCTGGAGGCTGCTAGACCATAAAGTCACTGACTGAAAGCAGCAAGAATGCTTTACTTTACGATTTGGGATGAAGTCAGAATTCTGAAATGGTCTCACAGATTATAATCAAGGTGTCAGCAGGGCTACATTCCTTCCTGGAAGGCTGCAGAACAGTCCCTTTTTTGGTTTCTCCAGCTTCTAGAAGCTGTCCGGGAAGCTCTGATGGCCTAATGGATAGTTAGTTACACTGCCAACCCAAGGCTAATAGGTTCAAATCCACCAGCTACTGCAAGGGAGAATGATAGGTCATCGTCTCCTGTGTGATTTACAGTCTGGTTCTAGCCCCACAACAGTGCGTTGAGTTGAGAAGCTGCTCACATCCTGCCACTAGTGCATTTCTTTCTTCAAAGAGATCAATGACCAGCCAGTCGAGTCTCATAATAGCATTTCTCTGGTTCTGACTTTTCTACCCTCTTCTCCCCTCCTCACCTGCTTTTTTTTTTTAAATGTACATAATTATTTTTTAAAATTTT